>NC_012871.2:27203929-27507236 GCF_000003195.3 Sorghum bicolor
ATTAATGTTTAATGAATAAATAGTTGGGTTGGTATATCTGTCTTCCCTGTTTTGTTTCTTTAGACCAATCTGTCTTAATAATTTTACCCAGAAAAATCAGTTCGATCAAAAATCATGAAAATTCTATGATAATTACTAGACTTAAGTATCTTTCCAATGCCGCTGGAACCATCCTTTTATATGATCTGGGCCGAGAGATATGAATGTTGAAACCAGAAGTTCCTGTGCAGTCTGAGTTCTGGGACAGTTTCGATTGGAGACATTTTTTGTCTAACTTAACGACTGAATCTGAATTTGTGCTCTGAATAAAAGTTGTAGACAATTTCTAAAGCTTTCCAACCATCAAAGTTTCGCCTCTGTTGGACATTTATACCTCGAGTTATGATTGTTTTACCAAACTGCGGACACTGGAAATCACTCAGAAAACTTTTAGAATTGCAAACCTATTCATGAATGTCTATAATTTGGGAGATTCTAAAGTTCTGCATGTTATGTTGGATGACAGATGCTGCCAAGGGGTAGAGGACGTGGAAGGGGTGCTCCAGTCAACCCACCTGCCACCATCGAGCAGCTACTTGCAGTCCAGACGCAACTCATGGAAGCCCTGGTGAAGAACCAACAGAATCATCCAATCGGAGGGGCACCACCGCGTGATAAGCGGGGTGAATTCTTGAAAGGTCATCCCCCTGTGTTCACACATGTCGCTGACCCACTGGAGGCAGATGACTGGCTTTGTGCAGTGGAGAAGAAACTCAACATAGCACAGTGTGATGATAGATAGAAGGTGTTGTTCGCATCTGGGCATCTTCAGGGAGAAGCTCAGACATGGTGGGAGTCGTTTGAGTATGGACGACCTCCCAATGCCCCTTCTATCACATGGCTAGAGTTCAAGGAGAACTTTAGGTCTTACCACATACCAAATGGGCTAATAAAGCTGAAGGCAGAGGAGTTTAGGAGTTTGAAGCAGGGATCTATGACAGTTCCAGAGTACCGGGACAAGTTTGCTCAGCTGTCACGTTATGCTCCAAATGAGGTGGCTAACGATGCTGATAAACAGCGCCTCTTTCTAAAGGGATTGTATGATGGTCTCCAACTCCAACTGATGTCCAACGCATACCCCAACTATCAGACGCTTGTGAACCATGCTATCGTAGTGGATAACAAGGGAGATGGATGCTAAAATGAAGCAGATGCAGGGACAGGCCTCTAGAAGTAATACTCGTCCACGCACCAACCAGTAGTAGGGCTCTTAGCAGAGGTACCAAGGACCACTGTCTCAGTGGAATCGTGGTCAGTACCCCTAGTGCAATCAGTTTCAGCAGCGCCCGTAGAACCAACAGAATCAGCAGCAGGGCAACCAACAGACGCCACGCTAGGGGACACCTAGCAACACTCCAATGAAGACTAGTGCCCCTAACACCCCCAACAAGTATTTCCGTTGTGGTAAAGAGGGTCACCTGTCATATCACTGCACTGAAAAGCAAAACCAACAGACCCCCCAGAAGCAGAATAACCACCAAAAGTCAGCATCTAATACTGGAAGGGTGAACCACATGTCTTCTGAGACAGCACAGCAGGAACCAAAGGTCATGCTCGGTACGTTCGAAGTCAACTCTATCCCTACATCTGTTCTTTTTTATTCTAGAGCTTGGCATACTTTCATATCACAAGAATTTGTTAGAATACATAGCCTACCCTTATGTGCCATGAAGAATCCCATACTAGTAAATTCACCGAGGGGAAGTATGCAAGCTTCTTATTGTTGCCAGCCACTTACTTTAACTCTAAGGGTGGTAGAGTTAAAGATATGCCCTATTGTGTTGAGAGCAAGTGGTATAGATGTGATTTTGGGAATGGATTGGATGAAACAACAAGAGGCTTCGATTCAGTGTAAAGGAAAAGTAGTTGCACTAACAACACCAAAAGGGGATAGAATTTGTGTGGAAGTTGTAGTTCAGCCTCAGCCAACAGCTACAGTGAACCAGCTTGATAACAGTGTCAGTCAGGAGGACCCAGTTGTTGTTGAGTTTCCAGACGTGTTCCCCGATGATTTGCCAGGTATGCCACCTGACCATGACATTGAGTTTATTATTGAATTATTACCTGGCACTGCACCTATAGCTAAACGTCCACATAGAATGGGGGTTAAGGAATTAGAAGAACTTAAGAAACAAATAAAGGAGTTACAGGAGAAAGGTTTCATTCATCCCAGCTCTTCACCTTGGGGAGCACCAGTGATTTTTGTCAATAAGAAGGATGGTACACAGAGGATGTGTGTAGACTAAAGGTCACTCAATGAGGTCATGATCAAGAATAAATATCCATTGCCTAGAATTGATAATTTGTTTGATCAGTTGAGAGGTGCTTGTGTGTTTTCCAAGATTGATCTTCATTCTGGGTACCATCAGCTAAAGAATCGTGCCACTGATATACCAAAGACAACATTTACAACCCGGTATGGCTTGTATGAGTACACAGTGATGTCTTTCGGTTTAACCAATGCTCCTGCATACTTTATGTATCTGATGAATAAGGTTTTCATGGAATTCCATGATAAGTTTGTGGTGGTGTTCATTGATGACATATTAGTATTCTCCAAGACTGAACTAGAGCATGCTGAACATCTGAGACTAGTCCTGCAAAAGCTTCGGGAACACAAGTTATATGCTAAACGAAGTAAGTGTGAGGTTTGGTTGAAAGAAGTTTCATTTCTAGGCCATATTGTATCTAATGGTGGAATAGCTGTGGATCCAAGCAAGGTGAAAGATGTGCTAGATTGGAAACCACCTACTGATGTGAGTGGAATACGCACTTTCTTGGGATTGGCTGGTTACTACCGAAGGTTTATTGAGGGATTTTCCAAGCTTGCCAAACCAATGACAGCCCTGCTAGAGAAAAATGCCAAGTTTGTATGGTCAGAGAAGTGTCAAGAAAATTTTGAGGATTTGAAGAGGAGATTGACTACAGCTCCAGTGCTAGTATTGCCAGATCTAAGTAAGAATTTCTCCATTTATTGTGATGCATCTCGTTTGGGACTTGGGTGTGTTCTTATGCAAGAAGGAAGAGTAGTGGCTTATGCGTCTCGACAGTTGAGGAAGCACGAGTTGAATTATCGTACCCGTGACTTCGAATTAGCAGCAGTGGTTCATGCCTTGAAGATCTGGAGGCTTTATCTTATCGGACATAAGAGTGACATATACAAGGACCATAAGAGTTTGAAGTATATATTCACACAATCAGATCTGAATTTGAGGCAACGATGGTGGTTAGAGCTGATCAAGGACTATGATTTGGAGGTACACTACCACCCTGGGAAAGCAAACGTGGTCGTAGACGCCCTGAGGAGGAAAAGCTATTGTAACGAGGTGCAAATGGCCTCTATGGCTGAAAAGTTATGCGCTGAAATTGCACATCTGAATCTGGGTTTTGTTATTAATGCAGTTGAGTTAGTAATAGAACCCACTTTAGAGCAAGAAATACGAAAGGGTCAGTTACAGGATGAAAAGCTAAAAGAGATAGCTGAGATCATCGTGATCAGAAAGGCACTAGGATTCTAGATGGATGATAATGGAACACTGTGGTTTGGAAAAAGGCTATGTGTGACTGAGGATAGATCTATTAGGGAGGCATTCTGTGAGAGGCCCACAAATCTGCTTATTCTATACACCCTGGCAGCACTAAGATGTACCTAGACCTAGAAGAGAAGTATTGGTGGCATGGCTTGAAGAGAGATGTTGCTGAGTATGTCGCTTTATGTGATACTTGTCAGAGAGTCAAAGCAGAATATCAGAGACTGGCAGGATTGTTGCAACCAATGAAAATCCCTGAGTGGAAGTGGGAAGAAGTTGGTATGGACTACATAGTGGGATTACCCTGCACTCAAAAAGGTTATGACTCTATATGGGTAATAGTAGACCGGTTGACGAAGGTCGCTCATTTTATTCCGGTTAAGACCAAATACAGTGGACCAAAACTGGCTTAACTATACATGGAGAGAATAGTGTGCTTGCATGGGGTCCCTAAAAAGATAGTTTCTGATTGAGGTACCCAGTTTACATCTCACTTTTGGCAAAAAGTGCATGAGTCTCTGGGACCAAGCTGAATTTCAGTACAGCGTACCATCCCCAGACTGATGTGCAGACTGAGAGGACCAATTAGATTTTGGAAGATATGTTGAGAGCATGTGCGTTGTAGTATGGAACAAGTTGGAATAAAAGTTTGCCGTATGTAGAGTTTTCATACAACAATAGCTACCAGAAAAGTCTCCAGATGGCATCGTTTGAAGCCTTGTATGGACGGAAGTGTAGAACCCCGTCGTTTTGGAATCAAGCGGGAGAAACACAAGTGTTTGGGCCAGATGTACTATGGGATGCAGAACAACAAGTGAGAGTTATCAGGGAGAACTTGAGAGCAACACAGTCCCGACAAAAGAGTTATGCTGACACATGGAGAAGAGAATTGGCTTTTGAGGTAGGAGACTATGTGTATTTGAAAGTGTCACCTATGAGAAGTGTAAGAAGGTTTAACATGAAGGGGAAGTTAGCACCAAGGTACATTGGTCCTTTCAAAGTGTTAGAAAGACGAGGGGAAGTAGCTTACCAATTGGAACTGCCCGAAAGTTTAAAAGGAGTGCATGATGTCTTCCATGTGTCACAACTTAAAAAGTGTTTGCAGGTGTCAGAGGAGTAGATACCGATAGAGGAATTGACCGTTAAAGGGGATCTTACTTATGAAGAATATCCGGTACGAATTTTGGAAACAACAGAAAGAGTTACTAGGAGTCGGGTCATAAAAATGTGCAGAGTACAGTGGAATAGATATACTGAAGAAGAGGCCACCTGGGAAAGGAAAGAAGATTTGAGAAAGTCATATACACAGTTGTTTTAGTAAGCACCAACCGAATCTCGAGGACGAGATTCATTTTAAGGAGGGTAGAATTGTAACACCCAAAAAATTTCATCTTTCCAAATAGGGTAAATTAATTTAATTAATTGTTTGTGAGCACTAAAGTGTAGTAAGAAATGAATTTTTATTAAATTAAAAGTCACTACAAGGTTTAGACACATGTTTGAGCATCCATGCTGATGCATATGTTTTATTGAGTGGTGAACTTTTTTAAATTCAAAATGGTTTTTTAAAATCCTTTTAATTGGTTTGAGCAAAAAGAGTGATAATAAAAAAAGAAAAGGATTTAGTCTCTCCCTCACTCACTCTCGGGCTCGTCCCAATTTTTCTCCACACGGCCTGCTTTTCTCTCCCCCTTCTCTCTCTGCCGCGCGGCCCAACCTCTTCCCCGTCCCACTGCCAAACCGGCCAGCAAGCCGCGCGCCTCTCCTCTCCGCTGCAGCCATTGACAGAGCCGGCCCACGCCCCGTTTCACCGACAGGTGGGACCCAGCCGTCGGAGCCATCCCCTACCTCGTCACCGAGTAGGACTCCACCGAATCCAACCGGCCGCACGCGTAATCTCTCTCGAGTTCCTTGCTCCGCACGGTTTGCCCCTTTAAATACTCGCCCCAACCCTCACTGAGCTCCTATTCCAATCTAAGTGCAAGCCGCCGCCCTGTTCTCGCCGAAAAACGCCGTCAAGATCTCCGCTGAAGCTAATCCACTGCTGCGACGCATCTTGGCCTCCGTGAGCAGTTTGCCGAGCTTCAATTCTCTCTTACGAAGCCGCCGAAACTTTCCGTTTGTGTTTTCGTGCTTTCTATGCGTAGCTAACCCCCGCCGAACTCCTTGCAGAGCCGCTGTCCGCCCCTTGCCATCGCAAGCCCGAGTCGGTCTCCCTCGGTTCCAATCTCGGCCCCAGGTGAGATCGCATCGAGTTTCTCTACGTCCCTGTGATTTTGGTTCGCGCTCTACTCCTCTATGTCGCCGGATTGAGCAACTCCGGCCATCACGGCCATGGCACCGCCGTGACCTCCATCCACTCCAGCCGGCAGCTTCCCCCTCCCCTCTCTAATCTAATCTCGGCCATTCACCTGCGATCCAACAGTTCGAGATGGAAGATACCTCTTCGGCCGTGATTTTTGCAAAATAGCCCCCCTGCTTTTTAAAGATCCAACCTGCGGTCCTTTGCGGAATTCCTGAATACGTTTTCTAACTCCGAAAGCGTATTCTCGCTTACTCAGATTCAAAACACGCTTTCTCAAAATTACAAATTTGCCATTGATCTTATTTTACTCATAAAAACTCCGTTTTAACTCCATTTTGATACGTTCAAATTGCGTTAGATTAGTTTTTGCGTAATCTATAGATTAGTAGCACTGTTAAACATGTTTCCAACTTTTTAAATCTCAGCTTATATTTAATCTATTATTTTATTAAAGGAAATCTTATTTAAATCATAACTTCTTCATTTTAGATCCGATTTTTGTGAACTTTAGGTCTGTGTGATCGTAGTGCGATGTAGATTCGTTTTATAAACATTTTATCTTTATTTATTACTATTGGTATACTGTTCTAATTATAGACTTGTTTGCCTTGTATGATTGTCTTTGGATGATTGTTGTTGATGTGATGATTGCGTACAGACGGTGAGCAGTTCGTGGGTGACCAAGAGTACTACTGCGAGTAGGATCAACATCAACAGGACCAGTTTGATCAAGGCAAGTATAACATTGGATCATCCTTGTTTCCTAATAACTTTAATCACACAATTCATATTGCATGTGTCTCTTTGTTAAGGATTTCCTGTATTGATCTTATACCTTGTGACCTATGGTTTTGCATTGGTTAGCTTATGCTAGCGCTCCACTGAGTGAACCATGATCTTGTAATTTGATTAATGGGATATGCAATAAACATTACAATATGACTTTTTAGCAATTTTGGTAAAGAGGGCTAGAGCATTGGGCTATCTTATGGTGCTCTAGTTTCTCTCCATAAGGACTTATCTGTATATGACCATCTAGGATATACAGTACAACTGTGAGGGCTACATGGCTCTGGCTTTAGCTTAGTATGAGGACCTTTTCTAGCTTGTTAGTGGTTACCCTTGCAGTGCAAATGGGGGATAGCAGACCGTGGATTCCTACGGGTGGATCACACGGACTGACTAATGAAACCAAGCGGCCCTAACTTGTTAGACGAACCTTTAATAGGCTTCATAGTGAACCCCGCCGGTCTTCCTTTGGAGTGGGCTAAGGGGCTGATCATCTTGGGCGAAAGGGTAAATCACGACTCACAGCGAAAGTGTACAACCTCTGCAGAGTGTAAAACTGATATATCAGTCGTGCTCACAGTCACGAGCGGCCTTGGACCAATATAGAATAAACAATCACTAATGGCAAATTATTAAAGTTATTGTTGTTAATATGTTGTTTATGCTATTATTTATTCACTTTACTTGATCATGAGTTTATTTTGGGTCTTGACAACTTGGTGCTACTCATATGCTAAAATTATGACAACTAAAAGCTACATGCAGTTAAACCCGTGTCTAGCCTTTGAGCCCCATGAACCCCATGTTACACTTGTTAAGTACGAGATGTACTTACACTTGTTTATTTTCTTTATTTGGATAAAAATCCTGGATGGGTAACAGATGGCATGGGCCTGAGGATTTCTAGTCTTGTGGTCAACCAGTTGACGTGCCTGTGTGATGGAGCTTCCATGCGAGAGTTATCTTTTATTTCCACTTTATTTATGTAAAGACTCTGAGATTATATCGTTATGTAATAAACACTTGTGATGATACTCCCTATAATTTGTCGGCTTATGTGTGATTTATCTTTGGGCACACATAAGGTTTTGCATTCAATTTTATCCTTAAAATTGGGTGTGACACAGACCAAATTCTTCATCATCAAAATGAACATGACGGCCACGACCACGGCCATGAGCTCGTCCTCCATCTTGGCCATGATGACCAGCCCGCCTGCCACCACCACGACCATCTCTGAAAGGTCATGTCCTGCATCAGAATTTTCAGCACCAGATTCGTCATATTGATGCCAAGGAGCCCTCCGCCCATCTCCAGGTATGCGTGCATCAAGCATCCTCTCCATGGCCTGTAAGAGTGAGTGTGCCATTTGGCGCAACTCAGCCCGTGCAACATGGGGTTCTTCTTCTCCATAACGATCACCATGAATACTTGAGTTGGATCCTGTCATGTTAGCACTAAAGCAAAATATAGTGGAATGGGTAAATTTGTAGAATCACACAACCTCACCTCTTACTTACCAATGCTCTTTCCTATTCTCTAGGACAGTGAATTGTGCTAGTGTAGCTCAACAGAAGTGATTCCGAGGTCGCAAGGATTACGAGTCAAATGTGTTGGTTTCAGTTTTTGGTGGAGCTATAGGCGGCTAAACAAGTGAGGCTACGGTACTGAAAATCAAGTGGGTTGATGTGCTCAAAAGATATAATGTTGCTGGTATATAAATTTCCAAGAATCTGAATATATAAACTTAATTTTTCAGTAAGCAACCGCAAAACAACCCCTTTCCTCTTCTTCTAGTTTTTCTTTTCTTTCTCTTTTCTTTTCTCTGATTTTTTGAACTATTTTTTTTATACTAACCGGGGTGTGGATAACAAATGAAACACAACACAATATATGTAAAGAGGATGACTAGAAACTTGATGAACACAAAAACACAAGATAACAGTACCGTCAAAGGGATTTAGGTTTTTTTGGCTTTTTCAGTGGACTATAGGTGATGAACAAAACAGTAACAAACGATAGATAAACTAAAGGTAGATATGTGGATGATTGTGAGACCTACCATGACAACGAAAACTTTGATACCAGTTGATAGGGTACCGATATGAATCGGTATGAGGGTGGCCCGATCTTCACGACAGTAGATCAAAAGAATAAGGATAACTTGCTGTGAACAGCGGATAACTAGCTTTATACCTGACAAAGGTTGGATGCGACCAAGCGACGGGGAGAGAGGCATCGAAACCACAAAGACTTCGACTTGATCTCTGAATGACCGCAGAACCACAATCTGGAACTAATCCACACAATACGGCGCAGCCGAACGGAAGCCGTAGAGCACGAAGTAGGGGAACCAAGAGGACTCACTTCACAAGTCCAAGAAGAACAAAGGTTGACTAAGCCACTCAGCAACACGGCTGCAATATCATATAGTTTATCAAATGATCAAAGGTTGCTAATAGCTTAGAGGTGGAGAATATTTATACTAGAAACAATCCTCCTAGATAGGTATGAAAACAAAATAGAGTTTCTAGGCGAAGGCAATATGAAAGGTCCCCTCGGAATGGATTCTCGAAATGGCTTCGCGTGACTGTTGGCCTCTAGAGTAGTTTCAAATAAACTGACCATAACTTCTTATTGAAAAGTCCAAATGATGAACCGTTTCTTGGATATGAAACTAGACTCAATGGGCTTTCCACCAATGTATGCCATCCAACAGGAAACATTGTAGATTGGTATAGTTTTACTTGGCAAGTTGTACCAACATTCTGTCACGACAGACTGTTGACCTTCTGAGCAGTTTGTACTAATTTTGGTCTGCAAGTAATATGGAGTATCCAAACTGGTCGCCACTAGATTCATTGGAATATAGATTTTGTAAGTAAAAAGTTATAAAGATTTATTTGCACTCGTCCGTTCTTGACTCCACTGGTTCGGTTTTGACTCTTCTAGTCCGTTTTGCTAGTCTGTCTTCTGGAACTTGCACTGGTCCGTTCTTCAGGGTCCAATTTATCCTTCTCTTCTTCTATATACCTGAGTATAATCAAGGTACAACACTTAGGTAGTATATAATTCTCATTAATGTTAAAATAAATCTCACAATTTAGCGCGTGTAACCTCTTGTTGTAGCTTCTTTGCACGACTACGTATAATCGGTCCATCAATGACTTGGGCTAGTGTATGTGTAGGTAAATCTTGAGTGATTGTAGTTTGACTTGGAGCTTGTGATATATTGCTTGTTGGCGTGGTCATATCAGATCCTCTTCCCCGAGCGCAACACTCGGAGAAGAGCCGCACTTGAGGAAGAAAAGTGTTACTTGATAGCCCAAACCAACGGCGCCGCTACAGCTTAAAATGAAAAAAATATTCCCCGATTGTCAAAAAAACTCTCGGGGAAGGCGCCCTTTCCCGAGTGCTATTGCATGGCACTCGGGGAAAATGCTGGCTTCCTAGAGTGTTGCGGGCCTCGCACTCGGGCAAGTTTTTTTTTAGTTTTTTTCTGCCCCAATTTTTTTATGAGGCCTTCCCATATTATTTCAAACTTCTTGTTAAAATTTGGGGATATTTAAATTTTTTAAGTATATTTCATTAGTTTTTTTCGTTTCATTGATTTTTTTTTGCAAACTTCAAATTTGAACTGCAGGTGCATCAAATAATGGATTTTCTTTATTTAAAAAATAATATTCATGATATTTGGTGTATTTTAAGACCATATCCACAAGCTCAATGAAATATGAAACATCTAATTGCCGTATTCATGATATTTGGTGTATTTTAAGACCATATCCACAAGCTCAATGAAATATGAAACATCTTATTGCCGTAACATTAGAAACAACTTGTAGAAAAAGTGTTTTTAAATTATATAAAATCTGTAAATAGTCCGAAAATCAAGAAACTTGTTTGGGCGTCATTTTATCGCATATAGAGGTTATGATAAAAAATTGAGAAGGTTTAGAACAAGTTGTGATGTTGGATGTCTAAAACTCATACATCTCCGTATGTGAGCATAAGTGATCACATGTGGAGATGTCTGGGCTTTAGACATCCGACGTCACAATTTTTTCGAAACTTTCATGCCAGATTTGTTGATGTGTTGGCCTTCGTGTCGAATTTGTTGATGTGTCGGCCATCGTGCCAAAAATGTGGTTGCCGGCCTTCGTGCCGACATTTTTCTTGCAAGTTTTGGAAACCTCCCCGTGCAGGGGAGGTGCTGCCGAAATTTTCAACTTTTCTTTACACTCTTTTCATTTTTATCTTCTCACTCACATCCAATGCCCTCTCTTTTTTGCAACATGCCTCGGGGGCGGCGTCCAACTATATCGGAGGGTCGCCACGATCACACGACGTGCTATGCACACCTGGACAGTCGTCGGGATCGTAAGCTGGGGCGTCCCAACCCTCGTCGGCATCGCACTCTGGACCGCCGTCGTGGGCCGCCTTCTGAGTTTTTTTATGTATTAAACTTGTGAACTTGGAATAATATGTACTTTTGAACATGTGGTTTGTAATATATTCTGAATTTCGTACAAATTTGGTCTTTTATGATATATATAAATGTGGTTTGTGATATATTGTTGTTGATTTTGGTTCCTGATATATATATATATATATATGTTTTGTTGCTTACATGGAAAAGCAAAAAATAGAAAAAAAAATTTCAAAGTCGCTTCCCCATGTGCATGGGCTGCAGCGCTCGGGGAAGAGGGTGTCTTCCCCGAGTGCCTGGGCTGCGGCGCTCGGGGAAGAGGGTGTCTTCCCCGAGTGTTGCACTTGGAAAATATTTTTTTTATGAATAAAACAGCACCGGCTGCCACTAACGGCATCAACTCTTCCTCTAGTGCTAGGACGGCTTTTGGAAAAGCCTTCCTCGAGTGCATGATTTTTGGCTCTTGAGGAATACACCTTTCCCGTGAAGAGATATCCCGAGCACTCTTCCCCGAGTATTGCACTCAGAGAAAACTTCTTCAAGTGTAACTGAGCTTTTCCCGAATGTATTTGATACTAGGGGAAGCCACTGCTTCCTTTAGTGGTACTAGTACATGATTTTGTCTTATATAAAAATCTCTCGGCTGTAGTCGTACCCCTCTACCTGTATCCTTCCGACGTTTTACAATTTCTTATTTTTTGTTTTTTTCCTACCCTGCATACAGAGGAGCGTATTATCTAAGCAGTAATAATATACTTGAACATTGTATCAAACTTATGGTCGTGGATAGATCCACAATGAATAATAAAAATGGATCAATTCCATAAAAATTAAAGTTTCTGGCGTCTATACCACACCACCCAACTGTTTTAATAAAACTCATGAGGAATCCCATATATATGTATCATATATAATTTTTATCGGAATTATTTCAATTTTATAGGAAAAAAATCCCACAATTCAAATGGGTTCAGGAACTACATCTTTCCAACTTTATTTTTACCATATCATGTTGAACGTTCGCCTTTCGTGCGAATTTGTAAATGCTTATAAAATAATTTTGATGATAAATGCAATTATACTTTTCTTGTTTTGCTTAATTAAATACTTTAATATTGCTAGGCACTTTGTGTGAATAATACATGTCAAATATGCTAATTATTTTGAAAATATGTTAGTACATGTTTTATTCATCGAACTTACTAACATAACACTCTAATGAAATTTCATTACTCTTCCACGTACGTTCTATAGGATGTCAAAGAAGGATGGCATCATGATCAATGTTAGGGAGAAAACACCTAGAACATTTTCGTGCAATTTTCATATCCCAGCAATTCAGCTAGTAAAAGAAATACACCATTAGGCTTAATAATAAAAAAATTAGCACTAATATATTTCTTCGGGTGAATAATACAACTACTGATATAGGTTTCTTTATAAACATGTTTTATGCCGATTTGTTTTATGTGAAAGGTCATATTTGAAGTAAGAGGTAAGTCACGTAGTATTTATTGTTTCGAAAATCAGAGCAGGTATATTTTAATCAGGCATGTAGTAGTAGTAGTAGTACAAGATTAGTCGTGCAAGTATAGCGTAAGAAACCGTTAAGATAAAAGAAATGCCAACCAAAAAAAGAAACAGAGAGACAAGCTCCAGATTAATCTTTATAACCCATACTTTTTTTGACAGCCAATATCATTTTCTCTCACAATAAATCAGCAGATAATAGTTTTAGCCGTTACTTTTTAGACGAGCAATATGCTTGACTTGCGTCTTGGGAACCGGCCATTTATTTGCATTGCATGTGAAAGAGCACACAGAGACGACGACGTCGCTTGCAATCCACGAAAAACACACATACTAGTACATGTCCTTGTGGTTTGTGGTAGACGACGATGGATCAAAGCTAAAGCAACGTGTAAACAAAAGCGCAAGCAGGCTAGGCAGACAAGTTGCATGGTTACCTTTTTAGCCGGATCAGCATGTCCAAAGGGAAAAAGTCCGGAATTTTGCAAAGGGCTTTGCTCGTAGTCTCCTGCTTGGACTCTTGTACGTCGTAGGCTTTGACCTCGATGGCAGAGCGTGAGACATGGTGGTGCCGAGGCGAGGCCTTGAGGGCTGAGGCTGATCGAGGGGGGTTGCTTGCTGCTCGGATCCATGGCTCGTCGCTTTCCTCCAAAGACTAGACGCCTGCCTCACAAAGGAGTAACCCTCCATGGCACCTTTGTCTTCTCAGTGGTGGGTGTGGTGGTACTGCTACAGTGCTACTGCTACACACATGACACGAGCTACGTAGTAGCTAGCAACATTTGTTTTGGCAAGTTGTCCGTGGAGGCTGGAGTAGTTGTGGTATCTTTTTTGTTTGCCTTTGGAGTTGGAGTGCTAGAATATACGGAGTACTTATGAAATGACAAGGATAAAAAGAAGAGTGTGGATATCAAGACAAAGTGCATGTTGCCACTACTGCTGCTTCACCCCCACCACCAAAGGTAGTACAGTAGTACCATAAACCAATGGCTGATTTTTCTCTTCTCTTTTACACTACTACTACTGCTTCAAGCCTGGAATGATTGATATTGTTGACCGCAAGACCCATGCCACTCTCTTCATTTAAGTTTATCAGCCAAATCTGTTTGTCACTCAACAGTATTTTTCTTTCATAACAAATCAACGAATATTACTTTGTGCTATGACTTAAGCAAACATAATGTTTGCTGATTGGCACTGTATTTCTACATCAGTCGGCGCTTATAATTTGTACGACATCCTACTCTTTCTGTCAACAACCTTGCAAGGTTTCCTACAGGTTGAGTTGAATGCACCTAATCCGTATACCAACTCCTTCAAGTGCAACTGCAGGTATTCATGCTACATTAGGGCTTGCATAAACAACTCGCAAGGGAACGATCATGTAGACATTTGCACATGCACACACAAAACAATTTAGCCCTGATTGTATATACAACATGCATAAACAAATTGTGGAAAACGTCATGGTACATAGTACATTAGGGCTTTGGAACCAAAACAGAGAATGAAACTACTACTAACTTACTGTATGCAATTGGCATGAGAAAGACAAACCAAAACTTCTCCTTAGGATAGTCAAAATGCTACAAACTATATGTAGTTTATATATTTATTAGTTTCTATAGACACTACATATATAAATCATAATTTTAATGGATAGTTTTTATATAATAATTTTTTATCCAATCGTATATATTGTCTCTGTATTCTCTACCAATCACTTTACTTCATGTCTAAATTCTTGTGTAGACATGGTTGGCCTTGTTTAGTTCGTGACAATTTTTAGGTTCGGCTACTGTAGCCCTTTCATTTGTATTTGACAACTATTATTCAATCATGGACTGAGTAAGCTCAAAAGAATTGTCTCGCAAATTATAGGCAAACTGTGTAATTAGTTATTTTTTTATCTATATTTAATGCTCCATGCATGCGTCAAAATATCCGATGTGATGGCGAATCTTGAAATTTTTTGAAAACTAAACAAGGCTATAATTTTTACTTTTTCTCTAATAACTATCTTACCACGTCAATAAAATGCTTATATATAGAGAAAAAGATCTTCCCATGTGCTAGGTACTAGCTGCTTTCTCTCTACTTTTTCCCTCTCAAATCATGTGTTTGTCTTTACCTGCTTCCAAGGCATTATTGTATAATACCCAGTCACCATTTGTCCATGGGTAAATCACCATTTGTCACAGCTGGCTGGTGCTTTACTTGGACTAATTAAACAAATGGTAGTACTCCTAGTATTTTGATGATGATAAAAGGTGCAGCTTTGTTTTGTCCTGTGCAGACCAGACAAGTCAGGACGGGCATGCATGCAGGAGTGGGCCTCTGCACAGCTGTTGGTCAGCTGCATTGCACTGCTTTAGACCTACTACTCCGTACCACCGAAGCTCCGAAAAAAAGTTGAAGCTCGTTAACAGCAGGCAGGCCCCTATACAGCTCCTACACAAAAATACCGATATTTTAAGGCCTTGTTTAGTTACACCAAAATAGAAATATATATTTTTTATTTTATAGTTTTTCTGATTTACTATGATTTTTTAAAAACCAGTAGAAATAAATAAAAAAGATAGAGATAAAACCATCGTTACTGTAGCCAACCGTGGTCTAAAACCGCTTGAGATGGCTAATTGACCGGTTTTGGAAAGTTCTCAGGATAGAAAATCTGGTTTTATAGTTCAGGGAGTGAAGTAATCCACCATGTATAGTTGAGGGGGTTACGTAGACTTTTTTCATAAAAGATAACTAGTTGTACAATTTGTCTGTAATTTATGAAACGCGTGTTTTAAACCTAGTTAATCATGATTTGATAATAATTACCAAATACAAACGAAAGTGCATGCTATAGTAACCAAATACAAAAAGTTTTTGATATAAACAAGGCCTAAAAACTGTCGATGACAATACTAGTTCTCACTTGTTTCAAAACTGTGGCCTTGTTTAGTTACGTGAAAAGTTTTAAGCTACTTTAACACTTTTGTTTGCATGTGATAATTATTGTCTAACTATAGATTAACTAGGCTTAAAAGATTCGTCTTCGCAAATTGTAGATAAACTATATAATTAATTTTTTATCTATATTTAATGTTCTATACATGTGTTGAAAGATTTGATGTTATGGAGAATCTTGAAATTTTTTTGATTTCTAGTGTAGCTAAAGAAGGCATATATGTTCCCGTATCAGAAACAAAACTCACTACTACAGAATGAGGCATTGGTCGATGCCCAAAATGGCCAAAAACCTCGACCTTTTTGCGGCCCGGGGTTAAAGACCCCTTTAGCACCGGTTTGTAACACGAACCGGTGCTAAAGGGTCCTGCCCAACGGCTACTGACTGGTGCTGTCAGGGCAGGAACCCTTTAGCACCGGTTGGTAACACGAACCGGTGCTAAAGGGTCCCCTTTAGCACCGGCCAGCGCCACGGGCCGAGGCAAAGCCTTTAGCACCGGTTTGTAACACAAACCGGTGCTAAAGGGTGACCCTTTAGCACCGGTTTTTGCCTTGAACCGGTGCTAAAGGTCCGGTTTATAGGCCGGCTCCCTCCTCCCCTCTGCCCATTTGAAACCGAGAGCACCATTGTTGTTCTTGGAGCTTCTTTTTGCTTGTTCTTCATTTGTTCTTCATCTCCAACGCCCATCGTTGATCTTTTTCGACTCCGTCATCGTCTCTTCGTGCTTGGAGGTGACTAACTTCAGCCTTTCTTATCTTTTTCATGTTGTTTTTGGCTTGTGATGTTCCCATCATTTTTTAGCTCAAATCCACTTTGTTATTTTGAATCATTCAAATGAATTAGTATCCATATATATATATATCATATTTCATGGTTGACCTAGTATTAATGTAGTTTGCAAGAATTAATTATACTATATTTTTATGATCTTAGAAAGTAGGATAGTTCAAATTAATTGGTTTGTTAATATCACTTGATTTATTTTTATTACTACATAATGTCCATTGTATCATACATGTTTACTAGTAAATGTAGAATTTATAATTGTTTAAAAATTGAGTATGGATAGTAGATGGCAACCGTGACCGGGTCTTCGGTCTCTCAACGGGTTCAAAAGCGATACCGTTCGGAACTCCCTCTCATTACTTGTGGCAAGTGTGGGCAGAAGATTTTGATGGAGTACAAAGTGTCGAAAGAGGGAGTAAACAAGGGTCGTATATTCTACAAGTGTCCGGATCGTAATGTGAGTTATTTCCAGACATTTGCTTATATATGTGCATATTTTTTTAAATGATATTAATTAAACTTTTGATTCTCTCTTTTAATTTCAGTGGGACGGTACCAGCGGATGTACAGGTTGGTACTGGGAGGAAGAATACATTGAACACATTAAGAAATCTTTTGCACAGGTGGTTGAGGCTGAAGGTGGTGAGGCAGTGAGCCGACGAAAGGAGTTCAATGATGTTGATCAAGCGAATGATCTATCTATTATAGTTGGGATCGGACGCGAACTAATTATATTGCTTAAGTGCATTTTAGTTTTGGTTTTTTTAGTGCTAGTTGCGATTGTATTTGTTGTAGCCAAGCTTTCCTGAATTAATCAACTATGTATCTTAGACATGTTGTGCAATAAGATAAGAAACTATATGTGTGCATGGTTTTCATAATATATATGTTATATTTAATGCAGATGGTAACACGTAATTGGATGTATAATGCCGATCGGCGCTCCGAAGAGTTCATTAATGGCGTGCACTACTTCTTAAGTGTGGCCGAGACAAATAAGAGGGACGGTTTCATGTGCTGTCCATGTGCCGTGTGCAAGAATTTGACAGAATATTCTAACTCAAGAACTCTTTATTCACACTTATTAAAGTCTGGTTTCGTATCAAACTATATTTGTTGGTCCAAACATGGAGAAAGCGGGATTATAATGGATGAATGTGGAGAAGAAGAAGAAGAAGAATTGGACCATGCCAATATTATTGCTCAGTACGGTGGCTTCAATGATGTTGAAATGGGGGGAGATAATGAAGAAGAGGTAGCGGCAGAAGATGATCGGGGCGATGATGCTTTTGGTGATGCCATCCGTGATGCACAAAGAGAATGTGAAAGTGATAAAGAGAAAGCCAAGTTCGAGCGCATGCTAGAGGACCACAGGAAATCGCTATATCCCACCGCTGAAGAGGGGCAAAAAAAAGCTGGGTACCACATTAGAATTGCTGCAATGGAAGGCAAAGAATGGTACATCGGACAAGGCATTTGGGCAGTTATTGAAGATCATAAAAAAGATGCTTCCGAAAGGCAACGAATTGCCCACCACTACGTATGAAGCAAAACAGGTTGTCTGCCCTTTGGGATTAGAAATCCAGAAGATACACGCATGTCCTAATGACTGCATCCTCTACCGTGGGGAGGAATACGAGAATTTGGATGCATATCCAGTATGTAAGGCATCACGGTATAAGATTAGACGAGATGATCCTGGCGATGTTGAGGGCGAAGAACGTCATAGGAAGAAAATTCCTGCCAAGGTTATGTGGTATGCTCCTATAATACCACGATTAAAACGTCTGTTCAGAAATAAGGACAATGCAAAGTTGTTGCGGTGGCATAAAGAAGACCGTAAGATAGACAATATGCTGAGACACCCTGCCGATGGATCCCAGTGGAGAGCGATACACAAAGAATTCCCAGATTTTGCAGATGATGCTAGAAACTTGCGGTTCGCCTTAAGTACAGATGGTATGAATCCTTTCGGTGAGCAGAGCAGTAGTCACAGCACTTGGCCAGTTACTCTATGTATCTACAACCTTCCTCCATGGCTATGCATGAAGCAGAAGTTTATTATGATGCCGGTGCTTATCCAAGGACCGAAGCAACCTGGCAATGACATAGATGTCTACCTAAGGCCATTAGTTGAGGAACTTCAACTTTTATGGAGCAAACCAGGAGTTCGCGTGTGGGATGAGTACAAACAAGAGCACTTTGACCTGCGAGCATTGCTGTTTGTAACAATCAATGATTGGCTAGCTCTGAGTAATCTTTCAGGCCAGTCAAACAAGTTATATAATGCATGCACACATTGTTATGAAGACCTTGACTGTGTATTTTTGAAAAAATGTCGAAAGGTCGTGTACCTTGGCCACCGTCGGTTTCTTCCTGTGAACCACCCAGTACGAAAGAAAGGCAAGCATTTTAAAGGCAAGGCAGACCACCGGACCAAACCTCTCAATCGAACCGGGGATGATGTACTCAAAATGGTCAAGGATATAAAAGTGTTATTTGGAAAGGGACGAGGCAGCGAACCTATTCCCAAGGATGCTAAGGGACACGTACCCATGTGGAAGAAGAAATCCATATTTTGGGAGCTACCTTACTAGAATGTCCTAGAGGTCCGCAACGCGATCGACGTGGTGCATCTGACAAAGAATCTTTGTGTGAACTTGCTCAGATTCATGGGTGTCTACGGGAAGTCTAAGGATTCACTTGAAGCACGACAAGACTTGCAGCGCATGAAAGAACGAGACAACCTGCATCCAGAAAAGACAGATGATGGACGTCATTACTTAAGCCCTGCTAGCTACACTCTGAGCAAAGAAGAGAAGGAAAGCATGTTTGAATGTCTTAGCAGCATCAAGGTCCCATCTGGATTCTCCTCCAATATCAAGGGAATAATTAATGTGCCAGAGAAGAAATTCCTGAACTTGAAGTCCCATGACTGTCCGTTCTAATGACGCAATTGTTGCCGGTCATTTTAAGAGGAATTTTACCTCCACACGTACGTCTAGCCACCGTAAATCTATGTGCATTCCTCAATGCAATTTCTCAGAAGGCAATCAATCCAGAGCAACTAGCTACTCTACAGAATGATGTCGTTCAATGTCTCGTCAGCTTTGAGTTGGTGTTCCCTCCATCCTTCTTCGATATCATGACACACCTCCTAGTTCATCTGGTCAAAGAGATTCGTATTATCGGTCCTGTGTTCCTACACAACATGTTCCCCTTCGAGAGATTCATGGGTGTCCTAAAGAAATATGTCCATAGTCGTTCCCGGCCAGAAGGAAGCATTGCCAAGGGCTACGGAACAGAGGAGGTCATAGAGTTCTGTGTTGACTTTATTCCAGACCTTGACCCAATTGGCATTCCTGAATCTCGACACGAGGGCAGACTCAGCGAAAAGGGAACACTTGGGAAGAAAACATATATTGGTACGGGAGACGATTACTTCAATAAAGCACACTACACAGTTCTCCATAACTCCTCATTGGTGGAACCATATGTTGAGGTACACAAAGATTTCCTACGGTCCTAGTGGCCCGGGAAGAATGAAGCTTGGATAATGCGTCAGCACATGGAAACTTTTGGCGATTGGTTGCGCAAAAAATGTCAAGGTGATGAAAACATTGATGAGCAGCTTTATTTGTTGGCCAGACAACCATCATGGCATGTCCTCACGTACAAAGGGTACAAGATAAATGGTAACACATTTTACACAGTTGGTCAAGATAAAAGGAGCACCAACCAAAATAGTGGTGTACGCGTGGATGCCACGGATCCAAATGGGAACAGACAAACATATTATGGACACATAGAAGACATATGGGAACTAGTCTATGCAGCTAATTTTAAAGTTCCTTTGTTCCGGTGCCAATGGGTGAAGATGACCGGAGGTGGGGTAACAGTCGACAAGGAGTATGGGATGACAACTGTGGACCTTAACAATAGTGGGTTCAAAGACGAACCATTCATCCTTGCTGCAGACGTGAGTCAGGTGTTCTATGTCAAAGATATGTCTACGAAACCAAAGAGAGGAGAAAATGATGACCACTCAATCATCAATGAGCCAAAGCGCCACATTGTCCTTTCTGGGAAAAGAAACATTGTCGGAATTGAGGAGAAGTCAGACATGTCAGGCGATTACGAAAGGGATGATCGAATTCCGCCCTTCATAGTCAACAAAGACCCAAGCATTCTGTTAAACAATGAGGATACTCCATGGTTACGGCAGGATCATAATCAAGGGTCATACGTCAAGAAGTTCACTGTTGTGTCGGCTTAACTTAAAGTCATGTTTAATAGTATGTGTTGTAAAATGTATGAATTCTGAGAATTGTATGAAACTATATTTGAGAATTGTGAATTTTGCATTCATGACTTTTCCATTTGAGAAAGTTTAAGTTAACAATACCCACCAATTCTTGAAACTCACACAAACTATATGAAACTATGTGTCAATTGTGGATTTTCAACTACACCTTTCCAAAACTTTGTCAAATGCAAAAATGGTCTATATATTAAATGTAGATTTTGATGAGTGGAACAATATTGATATTCATGACTTTTCCATTCGAGACCATCTAGGGTTCCGAAACCGCTGCGTGGCTATGAGTTCTATGAAAATTCAAAATTCAGTGGTTCAAACTTTTCGAAATGAAAAGTTGACCATTAGACAAAATGTAGAACTTGATGAGTGTAGCAAACTTTGTATTCATGACTTTTCCATTTGGGACAATCTAGGGTTCGGTCAAAGGGTGTTTTGTAAAAACCAATGCTTTGACTTTGGTCAAACTTGATCAAATGGCCCATTTGATGACTTCACATGAAAAAATTTTGAATACAAAGTTATTAGACATCATCAAGATCTACATTTGATATATTGACCATTTTTCCATTTGGATAAATTTGAGCCAATCCTAAGCACATTTGTTCAAAATCCAAGACGGGTTTTGGTCAAATGACAAACTAAATTACTTCAAATGAAAAATTTTTGAATACCAAGTTGTTAGATATCATCAAGATCTAAACTTTTTATATACACAATTTTTCCATTTGAGAAAGTTTAAGTTAACAATACCCACCAATTCTTAAAACTCACACAAACTATATGAAACTATATGTGTCAATTGTGGATTTTCAACTACACCTTCCCAAAACTTTGTCAAATGCAAAAATGGTCTATATATTAAATGTAGATTTTGATGAGTGGAACAATATTGATATTCATGACTTTTCCATTCGAGACCATCTAGGGTTCCGAAACCGCTGCGTGGCTATGAGTTCTATGAAAATTCAAAATTCAGTGGTTCAAACTTTTCCAAATGAAAAGTTCACAAGTAGACAAAATGTAGAACTTGATGAGTGTAGCAAACTTTGTATTTATGACTTTTCCATTTGGGACAATCTAGGGTTCGGTCAAAGGGTGCTTTTGTAAAAACCAATGCTTTGACTTTGGTCAAACTTGATCAAATGGCCCATTTGATGACTTCACATGAAAAAATTTTGAATACAAAGTTGTTAGACATCATCAAGATCTACATTTGATATATTGACCATTTTTCCATTTGGATAAATTTGAGCCAATCCTAAGCACATTTGTTCAAAATCCAAGACGGGTTTTGGTCAAACTTGGTCAAATGACAAACTAAATTACTTCAAATGCTAAAGGTTCACCTTTTAACACCGGCTCGTGTTACCAGCCGGTGTTAAAGACCCTTTAGCACCGGTTCCAGCCACGGACCGATGGTAAAGGCTGCGCCTATATTAACGCACAGGCGTCCTGGATCTGAACAGTTCCTTCGTCTTCGTCGAGCAGAGCCCTTCGTCTTCGCCGCCGCCATTCGTTTGTGCCCGCGCTTCGTCCGTCAAGCACCGCCGCGCCACCGTCTCCAGCGCCGCCGTCGACTACCGCTGTCGCGCGGCCGTCCACCACCGCTGCCGCGGTCATCTACACCTCCAGCGCGCCGTCCACCACCGATCCGGCCCCCACGTATAAACTCTGATCCGATCCAAACCGACATGGATATATATATGGTTGCTGTGTTTATATACATATATAGTAAAGAAAATATGATTTTATAAAATAAATGAATGCTATATGAATTATATGCGCCCAGCACTTTGGAAAATATAATTTTAGTGTTTTGTATATATATATATATATGATTCTAGTGTTTTCTATATATAATAATGAATCCTAGTATATTAAGTATATATATACACTAAAAAATAATGCATGCTAATATATTATTGTAGTATTACTTTTTAGTATATTATTCTAGTATTATTTTTTTAGTATATTATTTTAGTATGCATATAGTCTGTAACATATATTATTCTAGTGTTTTTTTAGTATATTATTTTTTATATTATTGTTTGTACTATTATAGTATTATTTTTTAGTATTATTTTTTAATATATTATTCTAGTATATAATTAGTAATTCTAGTGTTTTGTATATGTTATTGATTGTACTATTATTCTAGTATATTATGAATTCTAGTGTTTTAGTATATTATGAATTCTAGTGTTATTGTTAGTATTATTTTTTTAGTATATTATTCTAGTATATTAGTAATTCTAGTGTTTTGTATATTTTAGGGTTTGTACTATTATTCTATTATTTTTAGTATATTTTTCTAGTATATTAGTAATTCTAGTGTTTTGTATAAGTTATTGATTGTACTATTATTCTAGTATATTATGAATTCTAGTGTTTTAGTATATTATGAATTCTAGTGTTATTGTTAGTATTATTGGTTTTGTAGTATATTATTCTAGTGTATTTCTTATATTATATAGAATATATATATATGTATGGTTGCAGATATAGAAATGGCTGACCGTCCTCATGATGATCCTGATTATATGGAAGCTGCCATTCAAAATATTATCGACGACGGTAGTCAGTACTTTATTGATTACCACGAGATCATGCAAGGCAATCCTACTGAGCAACAAGAGGGCAATGCCCCTGAGCAACAAGAGGGCAATGCGCCTGAGCAACAACTTGTCGTGCAACAAGAAGAAAATACTGGCGAGGTATGTAAATGTAAACATATATAATTAATGCATCTCTTACATTAGGTTTTAGACTTACTTGGTTATTAATTTAGTATTTTTGTTTCTATATCTACGTGTAGCCTTCTGGATCGACCTCTACGGGGAGAAGCGTACCTCCACGAGGGCCAAAGAAGCAGTTGGAGGGCCGCTATGTAAATAAATATGTTAGTCACCGTGGATATCTTGTGAGAGATCAAATACCGATCAGTGCTCGTGAATGGAGAGAGAAGCGAGGTGCTCCTGAGATCAGTTTTGTCTCTGATCGTGACAAGGAGTTAGTTTGGAAAGCGTCACAGATGTTTTCACCTTCGACACCAACGATGAAGAGTTGAAGGTACGAATTTATGACTGGACTATGAAGAAGATGGCAGTACTCTTCCAGAATTGGAAGAAGACTTTGTACAATAAATATGTCAAGAAAAACGAGACTCCAAATTTCAACCTCAAGCAATATTGAAAGCTGAGAGCCTTCTGGGATGACTTTGTGCAGTACAAAACATCAGAAGAGGGTGAGGAACGAGCCATTAGAAACAAAGAGAATGCAAGTAAAAAGACATACCACCATCATATGGGATCAGGTGGTTATAAGAGTGCTGTTCCCAAGTGGGACCGAATGGAACAGGAGATGCTTGCTAGGGGGGTCACACTCGAGACAATAGCAAAGAATTGGAGCGAGCGCTCCAAGCATTGGTTCAACGGTCATGGGGGAAGCGTGGACCCAGACACCGGAGCGCTAGTTTGGGGCCAAGAAATATCTAGAGCAGCAGAGAGACTAGTCCGTGCATGAGAGGCGGTTCAGTCTGGTGAGTTCAGGCCTAACAGGGAGAAGGATGAACTCACCTATGCGCTTGAAAATCCTGAGCACGGTGGGCGTACGAGAGGCTATGGGGCAGTTCCGTGGCTGCAATCATTCCAAGCCGATCAATATACCTACAGAAGCCGCCAGAGAAAGAAGGATGAGGAGGCAGAGCAGATTCGCCGCCTGAAAGCTTTTGTTCTGTAGTCAGAAGAGCACGAGAAAGCTCGTGAAGAATGGATGCAGGCGGAGATTCAAAGGCAAGTGCAAGCAACACTTAGTCAAATAACGAAAGGGCAAGGTACATCACAGCCTGAGGTCAACGTTAGCCCCCTCAGGCTAGTTGAAAAGCATCTGCGCATCCACGGAAGTACCAACCATTCAGGATGACACGAAGCTACACTTTCCAGTGGATGATGTCACAGAGGCTTTTACTACCTATGAGCTGCATGTACCAGATGGGAATGCAACAAAAAAGGTGGCTATCGCTGTTGTCAACCCTATCGACCGAACGAGAACTCCAAGAATCCATAATCGACCAGTACCTGGTGGATATGCTAGCGTCTCGATTGATAGGGTTGAGAAAGGTTGTGGCAATGTGCCTCTAGACATAGAAGGGGGAGATGGAGAGAAGACCTTAGGTGAAGCTGAGAAGACATTTATTTGTTGGCGCAAGCGCTTCATAATTATTCCTCAACATAGGTTTGTGTGTGATTTTACTTCTTATATTATTTATTATGTATTGAAATTAAAAAAAAGTTTGCTCACAAAACTTGTAATTGTTTTCTTTGCAGGGACTCCTCCAACCTAAGTCTAGTTCTCTCCCCAGCGCATCATAGTGCTGCGGGCGGTGACAAATGCTGGATCTCCTCCAACACCTGCGGCGGCCACACCGACCCCGCCACCGCCTCCACCACGGTCTCCACCTCCTCCACCGAGGTCTCCAACTCCTCCACCGCGTTCTCCAACGCCGAAAAGATTGGCCCCACCACCTCCACCGCCTGCACCGCCCTCTCCAAAGAGTGCACGGTTGGTCCCCTCGCCTCCGAAGCGAGGTAGTCAGAAGCGGTCCGCCCAAGAACGACCGAAGTCATCGGTCCCACCTCTAAAGAAGGCTGCCTCAGCAAAGAGAGCTAAGACGCCAGAAAAATTATCTTATGAAAAGAGTGAAGAGGAGTTAATTGCTGCATCCAAAGCTGAGGTCAAACAATTTTTTGATAAATTGAAGGAGGATAGTAAAAAGCGACAAAACCCAGAAAAGCCGTACTTTTATGTAAAGCCATCGGAACTGAGGCAGAAGGTGGCGGACCAGCAAAAGAAGCAACGCGAAGCTCAGAAAAAGCCAGCACTTTCGGACTATGAGCGGTCTCTGGTCAAGTCTTCACAGGCTAGGAAGAGAGTAGGAAAGGGGGTCCTACAGCTCGGAGAAGTATCAAAGCCGGTGCCCCCTTTGATTGTGCCAAATCAATACAGCTCAAATAAAGACTTGATGCCAAAGAAATCCTTAGCGTTGTCTGAGCTAGATTCGCTTGAGCGTTACTTTGGACAGAGCAGATTAAATGTGGAAGAAATTGCCGCTATTCTTGGGTGCCAAACATTTGAAAAAGCTGAGGTAGTTGATCAATGGAGGGCAAGATATGAACCGGGTATGAGTCTATTCGACCCTCAGCGTTTACATGAGCTCGTCACACAAATGTTTGCAATAAACAAATGGTGCATTGAGGCGTCTAAAAGGGGAGACAATTGGATTTCTGTTCGTATTAGACAACATCACTACTTCTGTGGAGATGACCTCATATACGTGCAGTTCGAAGAATTGCACCAATTATGTCACCTCGACGCTCTCGATAAATCTCTTGTCAGCTGCTTTTGTCAGTAAGTATTTTTTTCTTTTTATTATACTTCTAACTTCTTTAATTACATGTATATAATCCTTACACACTTAGGATTTGTATGTATATATGCAGGCACCAAATGAGAGAGCTCAGAATGAGAAATGACAATAGTATTGGGTTCGTTGACCCTTATATTGTTTTCAAGGCTCCGCAGGCAGTGTGGACAGCAGCTCATGAGACAGAAGTCTGCACCAATCTTATGAGGTTCTTTGTGAACCAAAAAGAAAAACAAAAAATACTCTTCCCCTTCAACTTTGAGTGAGTTATATAGTTATTAAGTGCATGCATATTTTATTTTACATTATAGGACTGACTATATATATATGTGTGTGTAAACAACTTTCACTGGATACTCATGGTCATTGAAATTCGCAAGAACCAGTTGATAATCTTTGACTCAATGAGAAAACCACAAGAAAATTATCAACAAATGGTAAACATTATTCAAAGGTACGTAATGTCGATCTCAGCTACAAAAATATCATAATATGACTCTGTAATTATTAGTTCATGATCCACAATGGCTGTGTGTAGGGTTTGGGAAAGATTCATTGACCGTGAACATCTAGTGGATGTAAAGCGCCGCTTAACATAATACATCCACAAGTAAGTTCTACTAGCTAACAAACTTTCGCTAACTTTTAGCCTTCTTATTGTCGTGGTCGTGAATATTTTTATATATATATCGTACAGTGGTGTTTAAGATAAGAAGGAGAGAACAATCTATGTGCATATTACGTGTGCAAATTCATGATGGCACAAGTCAATCAAACACCCACAGAGACGCTCAGAGTACGTTACATGTCTCTTTTCATTATCTCCTGAATTATATTGAATAACTTAGATAACTAATACCTTTTTTATTTATTTCAAATTAAAGACGGAATGGTTGAGGGAAAAGGTCCTAAAAAAAGACCGAATCAAAGCTATCCAAGAGACGATAGCAGGATTTCTCCGCGACCAAGTGATCAATCCAAACGGCGAGTTTCACTTCAACGGCAACGAAACTCTTATTCCAAACAACGATGATCATTTGTATCGTTTGTAGACGTTGGGAGAAAAAACTCTATGTATATATGTGTTATGAATTTTGTACATATAAAGCTATATATATAAAGATTTTTACATATCTATTTAATTTTTGATGTGGCCTATTCATTTTATTATAGGCAAAGCTTAATTATTAAGCTAAGCCTATAATTTTCATTTATATATGCTTAATATGCGTGTAATATAAATATATTATTGTATCAGCAAAAACATGTATTGAAAAACCTATTATTATATATTATATAAAAACAATAAATAGAACCAAAAAAGTGAACCAAAAAAAATAAACCCTTTAACACCGGTTGGTAATACCAATCGATGTTAAAGGGTCCTGCAATGTGGCAGCCCTGGTCAACACCGGCTCGTGAACCGGGGGAACAGGCCCTTCCCGACCGGTGCTAATGCCCGAACGTGTGGCAGTGACTACTGCCACGGGTCAAGTACTCAAGTATATTATTACATATGTTGAGGTTATGAAGGGGGTACCCCAACCAACGCTCATAACGAAAAGATGCATAAGTAATTCGAGGCTCAAGCTCGAAGGTCCAGCATAAATACAGGATCACCAAAGCCACGGTTCGAATACGGAATACGGTCGAGCGAACGGTCAAGGGCTCGATAGCCAGCGACTGTCGATTATGGAAAGAGTGTCGAGCAAATCGGCAAGCCTCGATCGCAAAAGCGTTCCCCGCCGCCTGTCGCGGGTACGGGAGCCAGAGCATTTAATGCGGCTGCCATGCTCCCACCTAACCCGACAGTCACGAGAAGCGTGATAGGGGAACAAGCACCCGTCAAATCTCCATTTTTCCTAGCTTTATCCTCAAGATTGGAGAAAAGTATAATTCGGCACAGTAAAGCAGGCGTAATATCCCATCACGACCCCTTGAGACGTTCAAGGTCAGTGCTCCTGCATCACAAAACCGCCCGTGCCACCTGACCCTCGAGCAGGCACGCTCCTTCCTAGGGAAGGATCGAGAGATGGAAGTCAGCGCTTCAACCGCTCCAAACATGATTACTGCCGCGACGTACAAGCGTGCTCATGCCCAAGCCTATACCAGACAGTGTACAAGTGTAGAATTCAGGGAATGCACGCGACATCATCACTAAAAGTACCTTACGAACAAGATAGCTCGAGGCCACGCCGGTACGGAGGCCTCGAGTAGGTCAGCGCCATGCCCCTATCGAGGCCAACTCAAACACCTATATCCTATAACCTAGGCCTCCCCTTGGAACTATAAAAGGGGACGCTGGGGACACATCCAACTGGCTAGGTAAGCGCATCATAGAACATGATTCACTCAACACCACAACTGGCTAGGACTTAGAACCCTTGGCTACATTCACTTGTATTCGCCCCTGTACAAGCACTTAGGTGCAAGATAATACACACTCTCCCCCTGGACGTAGTGCCTTCTTTTGCCCGAACCAGGATAAATCTCTGTGTTATTCTTGCATAACCATCCAGAAAAGGGAGCACGCACACAAGTTCACTCATTGGTGTTACCCCCCGGGGTCAAAACATTGACAGTTGGCGCGCTAGGTAGGGGTCCTCCGTGTTACTACTGATTTCCCATCTCTTTCCGGATGGCCACTCACGTCTCACCGATCCTATGCTCCATGGTGATCTGGTTTGGGAGCCTTGAGTTCATGTCCATCGGCTTCGGCTATGACATGATCCTGCTCTCAGTCAGAGGACCAGGAGGGGGGCGCGTCATGCCCACACGATCAAAGGTCCCACGACGGCCTCACCTCCATGCTTTCCCGCCTAAGAGGAGGCATGATCAGCATCGCCACTGCACCACCGCTGCGGCACGACCGTCACATCATGTGAAATAGGCAACGGAGGAGAGGCTGGTAGCCTCACGCACCAAGACAACAGTCACGACGGCCAGTCCGCTGAGCGGCGGTGCGACGGCACCGAGGAACAATGTACCCCGCGCACCGTCACCACCGTCAGCCCTGTTACCACATGGACTGTTCGCCGCAAGGCGGATGCTCTCGTTCGGCCTGGACAACGCTACAACGTCACTCGCCAGGACAATATGTCCTGGCGCAAGCACATGTGTCGAGCGGCCACTGGACCTCCCGCGCGACAAAGAGACGTGACGGCAAGCTTAGTAGGTGGCTGAGCGTCCAGGCTTTCCCAGATACGTAGGCCTCGCCGCCTGGGACCTAGGCGATACACCCTCACCACTCTCAGACAACAGTTGGCACAGGAGGGACGCGGATGTTTCTACACCGCCGAGCCATACCCCGACTCCGAATCCGACAGCTACGACCCTACGAGGGAGTGCTTCAACATCGATGGGGCCGTGGCTACCACCGACGACACAAACGATGCCGTCGTCGGTGCTAGAGCTCCCACAACAGGGGAAGATCCCAAGACACCTAGGAACGATGGGCAAGCGGACCCGCCACCTCAGGACGACAAGGCCGCGCAACTTGCGCAGCTATTAGAGCTGAAAGCTAAGCTCGATGAGGATCGAGAGCGCCTCAGCCAGCTTGAGTAGGCCCTCGAGCGAGACCAACCGCACCTGCACGGTGGTGACGCGCGCGGACGTGCTCGAAACGTGTACCGACAGATCGTCGAGGACTAGGAGCCTGAACCGCTCATCAGCTGTTTTCCTTGAGCTGGTTAGAACATCGTGGCAGCAACCATGCTGCTACGCAACATGCCTGAGCCCTCGAACTCTAGGCGTGACGCATTTGAAACAAGGTGCAAGGTCTGCTCCACGTGGCGGTAGCCCAGCAAGCTGAGAGCTCAGCCTCTCGACGTCGAGGAGCAGCCACAGAAAAGCGCCCTGAACCGGCCCGAAACATGCGGGAGGTATCGGTTCATCAGGAGCCACCACCTCGAGGCAAGAAAACGGTGCCTGTCTAGGGGTGACTCATCGACAATCGAGGACCACACGATACTCGACATGAAATCAACGAGCATCGACGCCGCAAACACGGGGATGTTGAGGAGCGAGGCTATAGCGCCGACTGTGGCAGACGCTACGATAGCGACGAGGACCGGATGGCTCTAGAGCTGCCGGGTCCTCGAGTCTTTAGTAGGGCGATCCGCAGCACGCCGCTACGAAGCCTGTTCTGACACCTGTCCAGCATCGCCAAATACAATGGCAAAACCATGCCAGAGCTATGGCTGGCGGATTTCCGTCTGGCATGCCAGCTGGGAGGTGCTCGAGGGGACGATTGGGCCATCATTCGACAACTTCCACTGTTCCTCTCCGACACAACTCGTAGGTGGGTCGAGGAACTCCCGGCCAACCAAATCCACGACTGGACCGACCTGATCCGGGTGTTCGAAGGAATTTTTAAGGGGACTTACATCTGCCCTGGCAATTCGTGGGACCTCAGCAAGTGCAAGTAGAAATCTAGAGAATCTCTCTGAGAGTACGCTCGACGCTTCTCCAAGCAGCGCACCGAGCTCCTGCACATCCCCGACCATGACGTCATCCTAGCGTTCGTGTCAGGTACTACCTGCAAGGATTTGGTGCGAGAATTAGGCCGAAATCATCCACAAACCGTCGACGACTTGATGGATGTCGTGGCAAACTATGCCGCCGGTGAGGAGGCGGTTGGCGCTTTCTTTAGCCACGAGAATGACAAGGGGAAGGCACCCATCGACGACGACGAAGGCCCCAGCAGGGGGCCCAAAAAGAACTAGAAGAAGAAAAAAGCACGGCAGAACAAGCGTGAGGCCCTCGACGATGGTTTCGTCGCTACGGTCGAGCGCAAGAAGCCTCAAGGCCCCCTAGAGGGGGCCGTCTTCGACAAGATGCTCAAGGAGCCCTGCCCTTACCACAAGGGAGGGGCCAACCACAAGCTTGAGGATTGCCGCATGCTAAAGAAGTATTTTGATAGCCTAGGGATAAAGAAGGATGACCAAAGAAAGGATAAAAGCGACGACAAGGGCGGAAGCAAGGATGATGAGGGGTTCCCCGCCGTCCATGATTGCTACATGATCTATGGTGGGCCCTCGATGCAGCTCACCTCACGATAGCGCAAGAGGGAGCGTCGTGTGGTTTTCGCGGCAAAGATGGGAGTGCCGCAGTACCTCAACTAGTCGAGCACCCCCATCACCTTCGATCGCAACGACCACCCTGACAGGGTCATTGCCCCGGGCGTCTGTCCGCTTGTCGTTGACCCCCTCATCGTCAATACTCGACTCTCGAAGGTGTTGATGGATGGCGGCATTAGCGTCAACATCATCAACCTCGAGACCCTCGACCTCCTAGGCATCGAGAGAGCACAGCTCCAACCCAGCGCGGGTGGTTTCCATGGTGTCGTGCCGGCGAAGAAGGCGTTGCCGGTGGGTCGAATCGATGTACCTACCACGCCATCATCGGACACCCGGGATACACCAAGTTCATGGCGATCCCCAACTACACCTACCTCAAGCTGAAGATTCCCGGGCCCAAGGGGGTTATCACCATCAGTTCCTCTTACAAGCGCGCCTATGAATGCGATGTTGAGTGTGTCGAGTACGAGGAAGCAATTGAGAACATGACCGAGCTCGCCTCAAGGCTCGAGGCCTTTGTCGCTGAGGCTCCAGAGCCAAAACGCCATCCGGGCAGCTTCGAGCCAGCGGAAGGCACAAAGAAGGTACCGCTCGACCCCGTCAACTCCGACGGCAAGGTGTTGACAATCAGCGCCGACCTCGACCCCAAATAGGAGGCCGTGCTCGTCGACTTTCTCCATGCAAACGCTAACATGTTTGCATGGAGTCCCTCGGACATGTCGGGCATACCGAGGGAAGTCGCCGAGCACTCCTTGGAGATTCGAGCCAGTTCCAAGCCAGTGAAGCAACGCCTGTGCCGCTTCAACGAGGAGAAGCGCAAGATCATTGGTGAGGAGGTCCACAAGCTTTTGATGGCAGGATTCATCAAGGAGGTTCATCATCTCGACTGGTTAGCAAACCCTTTATTAGTTAAGAAGAAGAATGGGAAGATGAGGATGTGTGTAGATTATACTAGTTTAAATAAAGCATGTCCGAAAGTTCCATTTCCTTTACCACGTATTGATCAAATTATCGATTCCACCACGGGATGTGAAACCCTTTCGTTCCTTAATGCTTATTCTGGCTACCACCAAATAAAAATGAAAGAGTTGGTCCAGCTCGCAACCTCCTTCATCACCGTGTTGATATTTGGTAACGCAATAAGGAATTGATCCGCAAGCGCACGGATATCGGTGAGCATTTCACCCGGGAGGTTATCCAGAGTATCGTATTTATATTTTTACCACTAGGAGAAAGCGTGCATCTGACTAACCAAATCTATTGCTACTACCCTTTAGGCTACAAAGAATGTTTCTCGATGTGAGCGATTGAAAGCCCTAGTTTGGTTTTGGATAATTGATGAAACCCTAGTACTAACCTCTATACTAAGTGTGTGTAGACTTAATGAGGTTGGTACATGCCAAGTGATGGAGCAAGTGATGATCATGGTGATGACCACAAGATGATCAAGCGCTCAACTTGGAAAAGAAGAAAGAGAAAAACAAAACCCTATGGAGATCAAGGCAAAGGTATTGCTTAGGGTTTTGGTTTTGGTGATCAAGACACCATAGAGGGTGTGATCACATTTAGGATAGATAGCCGTACTATAAAGAGGAGAATTCATTGGCTAAGCGGTTATTGAGTGCCACTAGGTGTCATTGTTCATGTGCATGCATTTAGAACCTAGTGAGCTAATCTAACTCCTTCGAAGAAAATGTTTATGAAAATGCTAACACACGTGCACTTGTTGGTACACACGTTGTGGTGTTGGCACACTTTGAGAAGGAGGTGGAGTTTGAGGAGTAAAGAGAGGATGGGTTCCTCTCTCCCTCCCACCGAGCTTGCGAGGCGGGATTCGGCGCTTTTTAAGAAAATGAAGTGCATATTTTCTATTGCGCCGGTGGGAAATTTGGAGAAGTCGCGGGAGTGTTTCTCGCTGAGAAAACACTCACCGGACGCTGGCTTCTGGAGCACCGGACGCTGCGTCTAAGCATCCAGTGCAGACAGTGCCTGGCCCAGCTAGGGTAAGGCACCGGACGATAGGCACCGGACGCTGGCTTGAGCGTCCGGTGGTTAGCGTCCGGTGTGCGGGCGTTTTGCGACCCTCTCTGCGCATGGGTCCGGTGAGCACCGGACGCTGAGGGTGCGTCCGGTGGCTTGCGTCCGGTGACCCTGCGAGTTTGCGGAGCTCTCTGCGCACGAGTCCGGTGTGCACCGGATGCGTCCGGTGCCAACCTGCTCAGCGTCCGGTGCTCTGCAGGTTACTGTTAGACTCTAACACTCGGCTGACGTTGGAGCACCGGACGCTGGTGTTGAGCGTCCGGTGCCCCTTTAAGAGCGTCCGGTGACCCCGTATTTCGCCCAGTGAAAGAGCCAACGGCTCTATTTGTTTGAAGGGCTATAAATACGTGTTTGGCCGGCTTGGGGCTCACCCTCTTGGCATTCTAACATACTTGACATCCTTGTGAGCCTAAGCAAACACCTCCCACTCATCTCCTTCATAGATTAAACATCTTTGTGAGATTGGGAGTGATTCCAAGTGCATTTGCTTGAGTGATTGCATCTAGTGGCACTTGGGGATCGTTCTAGCTGCGGTTTTCTTGTTACTCTTGGTGGTTGCCGCCACCTAGACGGCTTGGAGCAGCGGAGGAGCTTTGGCACGAGTTGGTGATTGTTCGTGGCCATCTCCCGGTGATTGTGAGGGGTCTTGTACCTTCCCCGGCGGAGAGCTGAAAGGTAACTCCAGTGGATTGCTCGTGCCATTGAGTTACCTCACTTGTCGGTGGGTTCTTGTGGTGTCCTAGTGAGGACGAGGTTCGTGCTACACCTCTTAGCCACCGAACCACCAAGTGTTGGTCGACACAACGGGGACGTAGCATGCCGGCAAGCACGTGAACCTCGGGAGAAAAATCGGTGTCTCAATTGTGTTTGATTGGCATTCTCCCGGTGCTTGATTGTTTATATTGGTGATTGGTTCATCCCCTACACGACGGTATAAATATCTCATCTTATCTTTACTTACCGCAAACTAGTGTAATTAGTTTAGTTGCTTACTTTGACTTGTGTAGCTTAGTTCTCTAGTGTAACTTGTAGAGACTTAGTTCTTGTGTGCATAGAGATCTTAGCAACTAGAATTGTTGGGTAGGTGGCTTGCAAACACCCCTTTAGAGCTAGAGCAAAAAGCTTCGCTTTGTTATTTACTAACCTTTTTCTCTAGTGAGTTTGTAGATTTTTTAAATAGGCTATTCACCCCCCCTCTAGCCATATTAGGACCTTTCAGCGATGTATAGAGAAGACTGCAACCGTTGTCTCGTTCTAACCTTGGTAAGGATGATCTACTGTTCTATTGGGAAAGCTTACGGAATCTAGACACCACAAAGGATGTTCGACCCGCTCCTATAAACCTACCCGTCCTGCTAACGAGATGTGGGATGCAAAGATAACTCGGAAATGTCACGTTCCTCGCTACTACCACGGTCCAGCTAGTTAGGGGATATCTATGAGTACCCTAGCCCAAACACCACGTTTACGCTAGCAATGATTACTCTAAACTCAACCGGAAGAGATTAAAGTAAACTCATAAACCAAAGAACAATAAAACAAGAACTTACTAGAATTAGAAGTCGAATTACTGAAGAATCCTAGGAGCAAGCTTCGGGTTAGGAGAACTTGATCCCGCAGGTACAACTTCGGAGTAGACATCGACAGGCCGGGCTTCCTCCGATCTACACCTCCACTCTATCTCTCTCAATCTAGTAGAAACTAGAAGATCTAATTTTACTCACATTGGATGCTAAGCCTAAAAGAAATTTTATTTAGAGGGGAGGTATTCTTTTGAGGGCTCCTCTCAACTCTATGATGAACTTGTCTCCTCCAGGGGCCAGGGGGTCTGGTTTTATAGTCCCCTAAAGTGAACGTGAGCCGTTGGATCAAACCGACATTGATTGGACGGTTATCCTTGATCCTTTATGTCGGTGGAGCGTAATCCCCAAAGAGAGTCCTGATTGGACTCTGGGACAGGGCGGGCGCCCAAGGGGGGAGGGCGGGCGCCCGGCCCTCGGGCCCGTTCGCCTTCCCGTTCGTTCCCGTGGCTTCTGGAGTCTTCTAGATGACAGAAAATTGCGCGGCACGTTAATATGTCTATGTAAACCCGACGTGTGGGCCTTTCTCCCATATTTCCTGATAACCCCCTGCAGAAATAGACAAACACCAAAACTCGTGGAATTCTGTCAGATAAAACCCTAAGTCTGGGTGTTGGTTGCATTTGGATCCTTTTCTTTATTTATTTGATGATTATATTTGGTACTTAAGGACCGTCAACAACTCCCCCAAGCTTACCTCTTGCTCGTCCCTAAGCAAGGATGTGCTCAAGAGTTTCTGCAGTGGTTTCATGCTTTAAAAGTACACATGCATTCAAGCAAGATCTCATATCTGAGTTAGAGTAAACTGTTAAGACTTAAAACTTACTCATTTTACCTTTCACCATGGGGCTTGTAATCGTCACTTGTGTCTTGAGTAGTTAAAAGATAGAACGGTCAAGTTAAGCGCCATGTCGCTTATTCTTGATCAGCTATAGCTCTGGAGTTTTTGTAGATTTTCAAGTAAAACTTAGAGATTCCTTGTATGACTCTCTCTAGTCTCTCTTTTGTGGTATTTATGGATCCTTACCAAGGCAGTAATGGTATATGCCTTCTCTCAAAGTATGTGGTATTTTTGGTATAAGGCATAGTGATATTGCCTTCTCTCTCACCCTACTCTAATAAGGTTTTGATATCTGGAGCTCATAGTTGGGAGACAGATAATACATACTTACAAGACATTTATTGCATAGTCAAACCATGGATCTAGAGAAACAAGTCAATAAGTCAAATCAAGATGTGCATGTGTGGCGAGTGAATGGTGTATGGTGATGATGGTGACAACAATGGTGAAAGTCTAATTCTAGTTTTTGCTCTTTTAAGGGGATACATACCTTTCTTGCTCTTTAGAAACTTTTTTGAGGAGAATGAGATGCTCTATATTTTCTTTTTCTTTCCTCTCAGGTGGGTATCTCGTACCCCTAATTCTACTGTCGGACACTTGTCCATTTTTACCTCTCGTCTCACTTTTTCTTTTCTTTCGAGGTTCCGGGCACTTGCCTATTTTTATTTCCTCGTATCCTTTTTCTTTTCTTTTTTTAGAGCACTCATCTCTTGAAATAATATAGCAAGTGGTAGTAACCAAGATAACTCGAGCATTTATTTCATAGGAAAAAATAGGAATAGGAGAATGTTTTTGGCTATTCTCTCCCGGATTAGGAGTAGAATAATTTTAGATGAATCTGGAGATGGAAGTGAGTGGATATATGTGGATGCTTACTTCCAGAATAGAAGTAGCATGTATGAGTGAACGTGCAAGTGGATCTTGATTTTAACTGCATGACAAGCTCCTAAGGGTCTACACAGCTTGACCACACTCAATGCTCATAAGCAGTAAAAAGTAAATGTGTGGCTCAAAGTCTAGCTAGCATGTATATATGGCTGTGGTAGGAATTTAAACTCTCATCATACAGGAACTCATCATGTGTTATTTTAAAGATTTTCAAAGATAAAATTCTCCAGAATTCTAGCATCTCTAGGAACAGAAAAACAGCAGCTCAACCTTCCCATATCATATTCGTTAACAACTTAGACTTCAGATCAAGTACTCTTCCCACAAGTTCAGGCTTAGAGCAGGTTTAAATTATAACAGTTATGCCTAAACTAGAGAGAGATTTCAATTTTGAGAACTAGTCATGGCAGAGCAACTATTCATCATTTCCATGTGAGAGCTTATCATGAGGGTTCATAACAAACTTTATTTATTTATTTATTTAGCAAACTAAGCAAAGATATATATATATATAAGCTCAAAAAATCATTAATTGGGTTTTCATGATTATGCATCTTTTTATTATTTGAGTAAAGTATAAACGCGAGTAGAAACACTTAGCTGGATAAATGGGGGTGCTCTCCCCCAAGTTGGATTTTGACGTAATTTCTTCTCATGTAGCTAGCGGGTGGCGGAGGTTTATTTGAATGTCAGCAGCATCCTCACAGCGATTAGGATGTCCTCCGTCTTCTAGTCTTCTTTGATCCTTGAATTCTGTGGAGCTCAAATAGACAACAAAGCTTTGTGGAACTGATTAGGTGTTAGCATAAATATCTAGCCTTTATCATGTTGAGCCTCTTTAATAAATGTTATTTATTTAGCAGGATCATGCACTTATTATTTTTATATTTTTATTGTAAGATGAAAACATATTTATTTTATGCCACCACAGTGAATGTACTTATGGGTTTTATGCCATGAGCATACTGACATGGGGCTTACTATTTTTAACATTTTTATTTTCTTTTCAAGATGATATGAACTTGATTAACTAAGCAAACTATTTTAAATAATTGAAAGGAAAAAGGTAACTACCAAGTTTACGTCTTGGTAAGGCGTTCAGTGTTTTTGAGTCCTCCGAACGGGACTCTCCGTTTTCTCAATCGTCCTGGGATTTGCTGGGTGGCGTAGTCGGTGGTTCCGGCGGCGCCTCCTCTTCGTGTATAACTATCTTTTCTTTCTGACTCGATGCTATGGTCTCCTCAGGACAGTTCTGTTCAAGCTGTATGTCTTCAGACCTTATCACTTCTCCTTCGTAGTCTACCCATCTGTCCTTGATGATTTGCCTCCTCTGGTTTCGGTTGTGTCGCCTTCTTCAGAGGAAAGTGCATGTGGACTTCTCCAGTTCCAATATAAATGATGGCTTTGATGGTGTTGAGGAACGGTCTTCCAAGGATGGTGGGTGGATCGTACTCGTCTTCTCCCATGTCGATGACCTGAAAATCATGTGGAGCTGAATGTATGTTGGTTGTAGGGGCATGGTTCCATGCAGGAGGTGATAAGTGACTACGGCCATTATGTTGACGTCAGATCCGGTGTCTTTAGAGTGTCTTCTGAAAAAGAGTATCTGTTGATTGTGCACTCGATGCTTGGAACACCAGGGTCGTCCGTGTTCATCCTTTAGGTGCATCATTTGATTAGGTGTGTTTCTTGACATCTGTACTTCTGATACGGTGTCACCCATGTTCTCCGTTTGCCCAGCAGTTCGAGGTGTGGCATTAGTAGCATCCTGCTCAGTGTGTTTGTGCTTGTAGATCCAGGTTCTTCACTTGGTGGAGTCTGGGAGTTGTAAAACTCCTTCATATTTTGCTTGAAGTGTACCTGCTCATAGAGACAAGACAGAGATCAAGTGCATGGGCCCTGTTGGTGGAAAACACCAACAGAACCAAAAGTATATTTATTCTTCTCTATCCCTAAGCATAGGGAGCAAGACAAAGTTGATGGGTGATAAGTTCATGAGTGTAGCATTTAAAACATTTGTCAAATCAGATCGCTCAACCTTATGGAAAGGTAATCTATCTATATTTATGTTTTGTTTATATCTTCCAAAGATTAAATGTGCAACATTTGCGCTTACTAGGAACAAAGATTAAAGGACTAAACATGATGAATCAGTTGAGTTGGTTAATTTGGAGTTATAAATCTTACATGTTTGTCTCTTTATTTTATGCGAATGCCAGAACCAAGGAGAAACTTATAAAAGTGATAGTCAAGTACTTTAAGATGTTACCTTACTTGAAGAGTGATGGTATATTATCACCTTGTGGAAGCTTTCCTTTCTTAGCGGTTGTGCATCGTGTTTGTGGCACCCTCCATGGATCATCTCTTTATGATGAAGAGCTATGTTCTTCTTGTGCAAATTGTTATACTTCATGTGTCTCCTTTATCCCCAATGTGAGTTTGTATCTCAGGACTTCCCAGGTTGCTATTGAATGTTTTCCTGTAGGGGTTAGTCCGACAAAATATACCAATGTCTACACAAGCAGTTTTTAGTTCAGTAATCAAACTAGACTCCATGTCAAATCAGATTAAGGAAGGCTATTTAACCTAAGCACCATGCTTATTTTAAAAGCCAATAGAAGTATGTACAGTACTTCCAAACTAACACTTACTAGGATAAACATAGATAACATGCTGGCTTTTATAGAGATCTACTTAAGTGGAGAAATAGTGTGACTAATATTTATCAAATTGAGCATGTCTCAAAGGTAAAGACAACCAACATAGCAACATGGCAAATGATGTTTTATGTAAAGTACTCCCCCAAGCTTGAATTTTGCAAAATTCAAGATTGGATGAATTTAATTCAATGTTGCATGATGATTGGTTGGGCATACCTTGCGCTTGTCATTCCTCGGATCTTCTTGCTCCAATCCTGGAAAGGTTAGTGACAAGAATACCCGAAGGAATATTTATCCTTATATGCTGAATACACAAGGTAATGTTGCAAATAATTAACAGCTCATGTTACGATCTGATAAGTGTTTGTTTTAGGATACTAAGCTTGTCCTTGGGAAACCATCAATCAACTCAACGAGATCTGCAATATTTATTATAGACATATGCATCGACAACCGCCCTTTTAAAGTTTTTTATAAATAGAAAGGAAGAGGGGGTTGGAGATGTCAAATGTGGTAAGGTTGGAGAGACCAATTGATTGGGGAGATGTTTTATATGAGCAAGGACTTGGTGAGGTATTTATGAAATAACTTCCATGCTCACTGTTGTTTCTCTCATTCTCAAAATCCAAGGATGATTCTTCATGAATGGTGATAGCACATGGATTTTATCCATCCATTCAATGGTGATAGCACATGGATTTTTAATGCCCTCTAGCCATTGATGTTGCTCTTCTCGATCCTCCTTGTGGTCTTGGTGACTCTTATGAATGGGATGTCTAGAGAGATTCATAGGATCATCGGGAGATTCAAGAGAAAGAGCATAGGAGAAATTATTAGGCTTAAGGATGGGTTGGATAGCCGAATCATGGGATTGGGATGTTTGGCAATTGGCTATTGAAACTTCCTTTCCTCGTCTGGGAGATGATTCCTTCTCTATCTCTAAGATTTTTCTATGAAGATTAGTGCAAGAAGGATGTCCACGAATGAAGACATTCCTTGCTTTACTAATAGATAAAGAAAGAAAAACTCTACCAAAGGTTATATGATTAATACCAATGTGAAAATATTGAGGAAAAACATGGTCTTGTAGGGCTAGGTTTAAACCAGAATTTATAGAAAGATTAAAAGATTCCCTAGGTGTAGCTAAAAGTTCATTATCTTCTTGATTAAAAGATAGGACCTCGGCTATAGAAAAGGGTTGGTTTTGACCTATTGCAATCAACTCCGGACACAGATCATAATTAGGGGCAGGACTTGTTGACTCCCATGGTCTATGGCTGGTCTCCGAAGGTGCAAAAAATTCAATAATAGGTATGGAGTTTAAGTTATCCATAAAGATGGAAAAAATAAAAAGATAAAAGAATAAAAGTATAAAAGTATAATACAAGATAATAGCAAGACTTAAAGTTATCTCAGCAAACCGTATTTCTCCCCGACAACGGCGCCAGAAATGATTGTTGATATTTGGTAACGCAATAAGGAATTGATCCGCAAGCGCACGGATATCGGTGAGCATTTCATCCGGGAGGTTATCCAGAGTATCGTATTTATATTTTTACCACTGGGAGAAAGACTACATCTGACTAACCAAATCTATTGCTACTACCCTTTAGGCTACAAAGAATGTTTCTCGATGTGAGCGATGTATAGAGAAGACTGCAACCGTAGTCTCGTTCTAACCTTGGTAAGGATGATCTACTGTTTTATTAGGGAAGCTTACGGAATCTAGACACCACAGAGGATGCTCGACCCGCACCTATAAACCTACCCGTCCTGCTAACGAGATGTGGGATGCAAAGGTAACTCGGAAATGTCACGTTCCTTGCTACTACCACGGTCCAGCTGGTCAGGGGATATCTATGAGTACCCTTGCCCAAACACCACGTTTACGCTAGCAATGATTACTCTAAACTCAACCGGAAGAGATTAAAGTAAACTCATAAACCAAAGAACAATAAAACAATAACTTACTAGAATTAGAAGTCGAATTACTGAAGAATCCTAGGAGCAAGCTTTAGGTTAGGAGAACTTGATCCCGCAGGTACAACTTCAGAGTAGACACCGACAGGCCGGGCTTCCTCCGATCTACACCTCCACTTTATCTCTCTCAATCTAGTAGAAACTAGAAGATCTAATTCTACTCACATTGGTGCTAAGCCTAAAAGAAATTTTATTTAGAGGAGAGGTATTCCTTCGAGGGCTCCTCTCAACTCTATGATGAACTTGTCTCCTCCAGGGGCCAGGGGGTCTGGTTTTATAGTCCCCTCAAGTGAACGTGAGCCATTGGATCAAATCGACATTGATTGGACTGTTATCCTTGATCCTTTAGGTCGGTGGAGCGTAATCCCCAAAGAGAGTCCTGATTGGACTCTGGGACAGGGCGGGCGCCCAAGGGGGGAGGGCGGGCGCCCTGCCCTCGGGCCCGTTCGTTCCCGTGGCTTCTGGAGTCTTCTAGATGACAGAAAATTGTGCGGCACGTTAATATCTCTATGTAAACCCGACGTGTGGGCCTTTCTCCCATATTTCCTGATAACCCCCTGCAGAAATAGACAAACACCAAAACTCGTGGAATTTTGTCAGATAAAACCCTAAGTCTGGGTGTTGGTTGCATTTGGATCCTTTTCTTTATTGATTTGATGATTATATTTGGTACTTAAGGACCATAAACACACCCCTTTTGGGATGTACTGTTATGTAACCATGCCCTTTGGGCTTCAAAACGCCGGGGCAACGTACCAGCGGTGCATGCTCCATGTTTTCAGAGAACACATAGGGTCGACGGTCGAGGCATACATCAACGACATTGTCGTCAAATCAAAAAGGCAAGGTGACCTGATTTAGGACCTTGAGATCGCATTTAGCTGCCAGCGTACTAACAATATTAAGCTGAACACCGAAAAATGTGTCTTTGGCGTGCCTCGAGCCATGCTTTTAGGATACATAGTCTCCCAGCGTGGCATCGAGGCCAACCCCGAGAAAGTATCGGCCATCACCAAAATGGGGCCGATTCGAGACGTCAAGGGTGTGCAGAAGGTAACAGGCGTCTGGCAGCACTCAGCCGCTTCATCTCACGGCGGAGGGAAAAAGCGTTACCACTGTACCGACTTCTAAAGAAAGCCGAGCGCTTTGTGTGGACCATCGAGGCTGAGGAAGCTCTCGACAAACTCAAGAGAATTTTGACCACCGCTCCGATCCTTATGCCTCCTCAACCCACAGAACCTTTGCTCCTTCAGGGACTGCCACAGGACTAGCGGATCCTTCTCCGCCATGTACTCGCACTTCAAGTCAGGGTGAAGGTGGTGTCGCAATTAATGCAACGCCTTCGCCTTGTCCTGCTTTGTGCGCTCATCCTTGTAAGCTTCAGGCTGAACAATGGTATGATCGAGGCCCATGCCATCGAGTCTGATCTCGATGTCAGTCACCCAAGTGAGGTAGTTGCTGCCATCCACGGCGAGCATCTTGAAATCCCTCTTTTGCGATGTCCGACATTCCTGCACAATTAATGTGCAAGGTTAGTAGATATCAGTGCGTAATCTTCAGGATTATGACTTAATATAGTCTTCAGGACTATATAATTTTGCCAGGTGTAATCTTCAGGATTACTTTGCAAATAAATATTAAGTATTGCAATAAAGTAAATATACAGAATTAAATGCAATAAATAATTGTAGAAAATAAATAATAGCAACAATAATAATAATAACAAATATGGCGGACTTCCGGCTGCACATCAATCACGGACTTCAGGCCGTGTTGTTTTTTATTATATTATAGTAGGCTTCGCGCCACTATTTTACACAAATAATAATAATATGCGCTGCCCATCTTAAATAGGCTGCTGGGCCAAATTCATCCTCCATGGGCTAAAGAGATTGGCCCAATCAATCGTAGCCGTTCATCACGATGGATGGCTCAGATTTGCCCAGAGCTTATATAAATAGAGTGGTGAAAACCCTAACCCTATTTTCTTCCCCACTTTCTCTCTCTTCCTTATCCATTCTTCTTCTTTAGGAAAACAGACAAAGGGGGAAAAGTGGCCATGGCAGGCGGCTCTGCCTTCCTGGCGCAACTGGCCGGGGGCGCGCGGCCTCCTCGCCGAGCGTAGGCCGGCCAGGGGCGTGCGCCCCCTAGGCTCGGGCGAGGCCAGCCAGGGCGCGGCAGTCCAGGGGCGCACGGCTTGCGGCGGCGCCTGGCACGGCACCCCAGCGGGCGTGCGGCCCCGCATCGGGTGGCCATGGCGCGGTGGCGGCGGCACGGCGCCCACGGCCGGTCTGGCGCAACGGCATGGCGCTCGGCTCGCGGCCCCGGCGGCGCGGCCTGCGGCACGGTAGGTCGGCCAGGCGCTCGGCCACCCCCATGGCGGCGCTGCTCTAGTGGCCAGGACCGTGGCCGGCTCGTGCGGGCCCCGGGCCCCAGTGGACATGGGAGGGAGTGCGCGGCCCCTTGGCGAGCGTGGCCTAGCGGCGCAGCGAGCCGGCCATGGCGCGCGGTCCCCGCGGTTCGTGGCCCTTGTGTCTCGCACAACGGCCGAGCCCAGGGCTCACGCGGTCGTGACAGAGGCTCGCACGGCCGAGCTCGGCCAGGAGGCGTGGCTTGCAACCGGCCTAGTGGGTGCGGCGGCCGTCCCGCACATGTATTTCCGGCGGTGAGCGCTAGGTGCGTTTTCGTCAGCACATCTTTAGGTCAGCGACGGTTTGGTTTGGTATGCACATCTTCAGGATGGTAGTGAGATAGTCGTGCTCGTGTCTTTTGTGTGTGCTTGTTCATGAACAAGAAAATCGAGCATCAATAAATCAATTTCTCACCTTCTTACCCTTAGCTCGGTAGAACTCGTGCTGATAATGTGTTAGAAATCATTCAGTGGATGCTCACAAATTTCACTCGCGGACAGAGATAGAGAGTTGTGGAGAATGAGAGGCTTTGTATTTCACTTTCACTTTTCACTTGTACGTCTCATCAGCTGAAAGGGATTCCCTATTTATAGAGGGACAAAGAGAATAAGTACAAGTTTGTACAGTGTTTGAATCCCTTGAAATTCCTCTCCTCCTTCATTAATTTGGCCACCATTCAAAGTCCATATTCACATACTGTTACTTGACTTTGATTTTCAATAGTGATATATATTCTCATACCATGTTTTATTCATTTATCTCCAATGTCATACTGTCCATTGTTTACATACTTTGCTAGGAATCATATTTGCATGATTAACATGGACATGGTTTTTGTGTATAGGAAACTGCCTTCTCCAAAATTGAAGAGAAAATTGAGTTGGAAGCAAATTTAATTTCAAAAGAACAAGAAAGGCAGATTCTTCATGATACCTACAAGGAAACCATTGGATGCAAGAGCAGGAGAGGTCCTGGACATGGATACTTGGCAAAGTATCCAACCCAAAGCCAACTTATTAATGAACAAATTGAAGAGCAAGCTTGTTCAGCAGCCGCGCTAAAGAAGAGTAGAGAGATGCAAGCTGAGGTAGAGAAGTTAAAAGAACAAGTTATTGTTCAAGCTGCTGAGAGGGAGAGTGACAAGGAAAAAATTCGGCAGATGCAACATCAACTGGAGACTACAAGTAGCAAGATTAGAGAAGACCTGAGGCAAGAGTTTCTTTTACTACTCAATCAACAAAATCAAACACCGCCTTTGGTAATACTACTACTACTACTTCATTTTCACCAACCTGTTTGATTTAATTAAAGCCTGATTGCTAATGTTTTTCCTTATAACTCCAATGCAAGAATGATGCACCGACCACAACAACACCTCAGCATGCAGAAACAGCCACACATCCTTGAGAACACACAAATATGGTTAGTACAAATGAAGGTGTAGAATTAGCACATGTACTATTTTTGATAAATGCAATGTATTGCATACCTACATTTAATCTGACATAATGTGTGAATCTTTTATTTAAATGAAGGCTGCTATAGATTCTTCCATTCCAGCAATTAATGAACCTTATGTTGTTCCCACTCCCATCCAAGGATCAGAACATGTGCAATAGGTAATATACATCAAATTTGCTAAGAGATGGTTGCTCCTTTAGATCTACTGGTTTTTACACAGTATAGCAGACTGACATAATGTGTGAATCTTTTTTTAAAATGAAGGATGTTATAGAATCTTCACTTCCTACACATGATGAACCTGAGGTTGCTCCCACTCGCATCCATGGATCAAAACATGTGAAAGAGGTAACAATATGCATAACAGTAAGCTCCTTACTAGGTAACTGTACTTAAGCAAACTTCAACATGATAGTACAGTAAAAATGCATGTTCTGTCATTCTAGCTCTTCTTCAATTGTGAAAGATCAGTGGATTGTTTCCTGCTTTGAGAGAGAGAGAGAGCTTAACTTCCATGCACTTGAATAGGTTCTTAGAATTGCTAAGTGGTGATTGCTCCTTCAGATCTCTTGTTTTTTACAGACTATATCAAGCAGTGCATTCATTTAATTTGACATAATGTGAAATCTTTTTTTACATGAAGGCTGGTATAGAATCTTCCCTTCCAACAAATAATGAACCTGATGTTCCCACTCCCATCCAAGGATTAGAACATGTGTTATACATGTATGTTTGTTCACTTAGTTAACATGAGCAATCTGGAGTCCATGCCTTATGTTTTTATAGTTTGGCTTCAGTATCTATTCTATTTGTTGAATCAAAGATTTTATTGTCAATCATGTGCTCTCTATGTTTGATTCAAACTATGTGATGAACTATATATATTACTAATGCAAGTTATTTTGACTTTTCTAGGAAGATCCACCCTGAGGGAGTCTTGGAAGCTAAAATGAATCAAATATTGTGCAAGGATAAAGATGTCATGTTAATATGTGCAAAGACACAATTATTTTTGTTTTTGCTTGCCTATTTGTAGCATAAGTCAATGGATCATAATGCAGTTCAACTTTGTAGTTACCTATTTTCGGATATAGATAGGCATTTCACTTCCTTACGTTGTACAAACTATTGAATGGTTATGACTCAAGTTATTAATATCATTGCCTTTCTGTGGCATTGCTCTATGAAATTTTATGAAATTTTGTGCAACAAATTCAATGCATTTATTGGTTGTACTTTGAATTTGATGTGGATGCAATAGTTTGAATTGCTTCTAAACTCATGTCGATGCAATAGTTTGTATTGCATCTAAGCTTTGTTGATGTGATAGTTTGTATTGCATCCGACCTCATGTCGATGCAATAGTTGTAATTGCATCCAACCTCACATCGATGCAAAGGTTTCAATTGCATCGAATCAAAATGGTGATGCAATAGATTATATTGCATCGAACCTAGAATGGATGTAATATAGTTTATTGCATTGAACAATAGCCGTTGCAATAAATGTGTTGCATCAACATGATTTCAATGCAATAAGCTATTATATCTCTCAATTTTTGATGCAACAAACAATGGATGGTCGATGCAATAGCTACTCCTCACATTGCCCATACGAAACCGATGCAAAAGGCTATTGCATCAGGACCTCTTGCATCGGCTGGCATCAAACACGAAACTGATGCGAGACGTGACTCTTGCATCTATTTTAGACCTATAACATCAAAAAAGTGGCCGATGCAACAGAGTCAAAATCTAGTAGTGTACATAGAGGTGCTCGAGCCCGAAGTGTTTTCGGAGCCACCCAAGGTTGACACTTCCGACACTACGCCTGCCTAAGCCAAGCCTCGGTGCATAACCCCTATTTTTGATGTCACTATATATATGTTGTGCATTTATGTTGCAGGAATAATATGAAATCCACATGCATAAATATATCTATCATATGAGTCTTTCCAGTACAAGATTGAGTAGCTACTTTGCTTAGGCCTATCGGTAGCATGGGTAACCTGCCGTTACTCACAAAGTAGGTGAATACTACTTACTCATGATAAAGAGAATGGAAAATGATGACCAGACAGGTGATGAGGATATCAACACCACACCGATTACAGGTCCTCTTACTCGTGCTCGTGCTCGATAACTTAATCATCAAGTAAGTTCCCTCTTGAACTCCTGTCCATCTTGTTTAAACCTTAGAAACATGTGCACTCTTGTTTTGATTAGGATCCAAGGAAAAGACTGAAATAGAAAAGGATTCGCATTGGATGGATTCGGACTACAGCATAGCTCCAAATTGTGATGGTCATCACGATTGAATGCAGAGTTAGATTTGGGCATATGGATCCCATTTCATATCCATATCGTCTTGGAAGCGGCAGCAGTGATCAAAATACCACTAAGAGGTTTTTCTATCTTGGGTGCTGCGTCACCTTAAGTTAGCCCAATGGGCTATGTATCATCTTAGGTCTATCAGGGACGTGTCCTAGGATTTGAGCATGACCCAAACACTTTTTTTGTCATCCTCCTCATGTCATATACCCCTTGGTGGCCGCCAGTAACACTCAGGTTTTGATTAGTTCAAGTTTAGCCTTTGCTATTTGATTGTAAAAGCGTGTGCTGATCCAGCCACTCGTCTTCTTGTTTCAGAACCCACTTCATTGAAGATTGAGTTCGAAACCTTTATTTACATATAGTAATTCTGCACTTGTTCTACTTGTTCTTACTGGCTCTTCAATTGCTTGCAGGATGAGTGCCCTAGTGGCCGGTTGTCGTGCTCCATAAGATCATGACAGCCATTAGGGGTGATGTATCGGTTGCTAAGGCGCGGCCATGGAGGGTTGTAGTCAGGCTGTGAATGTCAACTCCTTTCACTAATCAAGTTATCTAGCGCCTCTCATCGAAAAATCGGGCGAAAACCCTAGCAGGTTCATATCAACAGGGATATGGTTTGGGTACTGGTGGGTGTGAGAAGTTATGTCCCGCGGCAATGGGGCCTAGCTTGGTTACACTATTTTCCCTATCCATGTCGATTGAGGACCATCCATTGTTGTGGATGATAGTCAGGTCATAGACTTATTATCCTGAGCACATACTTGTTTATGGGAGCGGGAAGACTCATTACTCTCTTGTCATAGGTTTTGGCTCTTTTTGGACCGGCTAATTGGAGGGGGACAGGTGGAGGTCTAAGCACCACAGTAAGGCCAGCCTTATGTGTGGGGGCTTAGGGTCCAGGTTTGGATGAGGACCTAGACCCCTCCACAAGAGTGGAGTGGGTTAGCCTTGCCTACACCTAGGGTGTAAGTGAGGTGTGTGTTTTGGGGTACCTAGCTGGGATATATTGATTCGTGAATCACTATTGTTATCAACAGTCTGACTTGGTTATGGTCTAGCACCATAGTAAGAACTCGAAAGATGGATGTTGGTAAAATGGTTTTGCTTGCTCAACTCTTGCTTGAAAGTAGAACATGTGCTTATCTAGAATGGTTAGCTAATGAAGTAAGATTGATAACTAAATAAAATGAAATCTAAGTATGAACTCTTAATAATGCTTTCTGCAGACTAAATAGCACAACATCCATAAAGCCTTTTTCATAATCCTTGAGAGTTGGGAATATATCCCTTTGGATAAGTCTTGTGAGTACATTGTATACTCAGGGTTTATTTTACCCTATTACAGCTGCAGCTAGTGGGCACAATTGGATTTCCTTGTACCGCTTCCATGGAATTATTTCTGCTATTTATCTATGCACTCTGAACCTTGGTATTGTAATAAATAAATTTAGAGACTTGTTATTGTATGAAATTGGATTAAGTATTGTAAGCTCTACTCATTATTGGATTCTAAATGTAAGCGTGGATTGTTTCAAGTTCTCCTGTTGGGTCTGCTTGACAGAAATAACTGAAATAGCTATCTTTTGGGATACTTAGTGTCTAAGGGAAGACAAGTACTCCCAAGGTGTGGAATTTTGGGTGGTTGTGCCACAGGTGGTATCAGAGCCAATAATGGGTATTCGAGCTTAAGATTCTTTTCCAAAACTTAAAGTTTGACCAACAATATGGTTCATCTAGGTTAGTGGCACTATTTTATCTAACCATTTTCTAAAGGTACACTAACTGCGCTTCGTATGGATCGTTAGTATCTGTAGTGAGAGTGTGATGTGCCAACTTAACGTGAGAGATGCTATATTCTGACTGGAAAGGCATGAATAGGTCGATCCATGGATCATGAAAATCTTGCGAAAACCCCCCTCACAATGGGTCAGTTGTGCAGGCTAAGGAGCCTAGGAATCACCTAAAGAACAAACATGTGTTGTCGAAGTTTAACCTTATTTGAGAGTTCATTAGGTGAGGTGAAATCAAGGTGTGCAAGATATGTACGGATTTCAATATTGCAGATCCTTTGACAAAGGCTCTTTCATAGCCTAAGCATGAGGCACACTTGAGGTCCATGGGCATTAGATATCTTTGAGATTAACTCTAGTGCAAGTGGGAGACTGTTGGGAATACGCCCTTGATGTAATCATAGAGATGATGATATTACGATTGTATCCATGACATATGTTATGAGTTTAATAAGTATCCTTTATAGACAAACTTGTATTAATAATTATGTGTATTGTTTGTGAAACTATTTTACTTGTATGGTGTCGACAGTCCTTAAGTATCAAATTTAATCATCAAATAAATAAAGAAAAGGAACCAAATGCAACCAACACCCAGACTTAGGGTTTTATCTGATAGAATTCCACGAGTTTTGGTGTTTGTCTATTTCTGCAGGGGGTTATCAGGAAATGTAGAGGAAAGGCCCACACATCGGGTTTACATAGAGATATTAACGTGTGCGCCAATTTTCTATCATCTAGAAGAGTCCAGAAGCCACAGGAACGAACGGGAGGCCGAGCGGGCCCGGGGACAGGGTGCCCGCCCTCCCCCCTACGGTGCGCGCTCTGCTCTAGCAGCCAATCATGCTCCACCTCATGGATTATGCTCCACCGCCTTTGAGGATCAAGGAAAACTGTGCGATTAAAGTCGGTTTGATCCGACGGCCCATGTTCATTTGGAAGGGCTATATAAGCAGGACCCCTGGCCCCTAGAGAGGACACCTCTACATCCCTATTCATTATTCATAGACAGAGCAAAAGCTAGGGTTTGGAGATGAGATCTCTCCTCTCTTCTCTAAACTAGAGTAGATCTAGATAGTAGCGAGATGGAAAGCGAGGGAGGATTGGAGGAGAAGCCGGCCTGTCAGTTCTTCCTCCGGTTGTACTTCGCCATGATCAAGATCTAATCAAGCTTGCTCATGGGATGACTCTGGTAATCTACTTCTTATTTCTTTATGCAATTACTATCCATGTATGTTCTGGTTCACAACTCTTTTGAGTACTTTAATCTATGGGACGCTATAGATGAGAGTCGTAGTATAGGTGTAAGCGTGGTGCTTAGACCTAGATTACTTGTGGATATCCCCTGTTAGCCGGATCATGTGGTAGGCCGCGTAGGTGACAGCTACGATGGTCCTCTGTAGTCCACCTCCCGTTAGCAGGACTGGTAGGAGTCCTCGACCTTAGGTATAAGCATCCTCTGTGTTGTTTTATACTTATGGTATGCCACAGATAGACATACCCCTTTGAAGTAGAGAAACCCTAGTTATCCTCTCTATTCTCCTATTATCGCCCATATATTAGATTGCTCTACTCTATATTCCCCCATTATCATTTTAACTTTAATATTGTTCTTATTCAATTCTACCATCTTTCCTATTTACACCTATCTATCTATCTTGGTTAAGTTAGAGCGTAGTTGGCTCTCCTGTTTCCCTGTGGATACGATAAAATCTTTAACCGGGTAAAAGCTACAACGGTATCCGTGCGCTTGCGGATTTATCTGTGTGCGTATGAATACCATAGTACACTCTAGTGCCATGTTGGGGATGACAACCTAGTATTCAAGTGGTGTTAGCAGTGTCAACAACCTTTTTGGCGCCGTTGTCGGGGAGACGGTTGCTGAGTTGACTACGAACCAGCTTAATCATTTTTGTAAAATAAAAAATAATATATTTTTCCTTTTATCCTTTGCCTCATCTCTACTATTCTTTCTTCTTATCTAATCCTTGATTTCTGGTCTATCATGAATACAAACATGTCTATCCATTAGTTTCATAGACCTACGGGCACAGATCTCGAACCACCAAAATCTTCAAAGCCTATCATGACATCTAGTTTTGAGATAAGCCCAGAATACATAGAATTTGTTCAAAAACAAACTTTCTCAGGAGAAGGTGAGGAAAACCCATACACACACCTAAGAGAGTTTTATCGAGTCTGTGACCTCCTTCGCATTGAAGGCATGTCCGATGAGACCTTTAAATGGAAGCTCTTTCCGTTCACTTTAACAGGAAAAGCTAGACATTGGTATAAACTCAACATAGGAAGTGCTCATTGAGATTGGAAGGAGCTATACAATAGTTTTCTTTTTAAATATTTTTCGATCTCCAAAGTGGAGGATCTTCTGATCGAGATTCTTTCTTTTAGACAACTAGAAGAAGAATCTCTTGGCGAATCATGGAACAACTTTATTGACCTTACTCTCACTGGCCCAAATCTTTATATTCCACAAGAAGTTCTTCTAATTCATTTTTTTAAGGGCCTTAGTAGGGAAAATAAGTAAACCCTTAATGCGGCCTCTGGAGGATCCTTCCACCGCCTATCCGCTAGTGAAGCTTGGAATTTGATTGATTTAATGAGTGGAAAGTCTCCTAGCATTTATATCCCTGAGAAAGAGAAAGAATCAGTTCCTAGACAAGAAGAGAAAGTTTCGATAGCCAAATTACAACCACTTCAATCCCAAACTTTAGCTATCGATCCTAAACCATCAATACCCCAAAATTCTCCAAGGGAGGAAGGAATTCTGACCTTAAATCTTTCAGATGCTGATGGTTTAGACTTCTGGTTCCATAAGAGACTTTCAAGCAGGGATAATTCAAATCCTTGCAATAATGGTTCTCTTAGAGAATGTCCTAGTTCCTGTTATAAAGAAGTCGCGGGTGACATATCAAGTGAAGGAGAGCTAAACCATGTAGAAGATTCTATCTGCTCCCCTTCCATGTTCACAAATTCTAAATCCATCCTTGACCTTAGAGACCCCTCTTATCCCTCTCCTTTTCAGTCACATGATGATCCTAGCAATCCATCAAGACGATCAAACCATGGGAGTCATAAAGACCATGAGGATGACATGTCAAGTAATGCCATAGAAGGAGAGCTAAGCCATATAGAAAATTCTAACACCTCCCCTTTCCTGATCACAAGTTCTAAATGGCTAGAATGTGTATAATGGATGGACTAGGAAGAAGCCTACATGGTTTCTGACTTTGGCTCAATTTCAAATGATGAGTTCTTGACTCCCTTTGAAGATGAGATTCATCCAACTACAGAAGAGGACATAGGCGAGACCAATCTAGGAGAAACTTCGAACATTCAGATTGGAGACAAAGATAACATTAATAAGCATGGAATTTATTTCATAGCCACTTCGTTTACTCCATGCTCATATGCAACATCTTCCCAATCTATTGGTCTCTCCAACATCACTACATTCGAGATCTCCAACCCCCTCTTCCTTTCTATTTATAAAAACTTTTTAAGAGTGGTTGTTGATGCATACGTCTATAATAAATATTGCATATCTAGTTGAGTTGATCTTGATATAGGTCAGCATTGGAAGGGAAACCACTTCGCCGACATAAATTGATGGTTTCCCAAGGACAAGCTTAGTGTCCTAAAATAAGCACTGATCAGATCGTAACATGAGCTTTTAATTATTTGCACCATTACCTTGTGTATTGAGCATATAAGGATAACTGTAAAAATATTCCTTCAGGTATTCTTGTCACTAACCTTTCTAGGATTGGAGCAAGAAGATCGGATGAATGACAAGCACAAGGTATGTCCAACCAATCATCATACAACATTGAATTAAATTCATCTAAACTTGAATTTTGCAAATTTCAAGCTTGGGGAGTACTTTACATAAAAACATCCTTTGCCATGTTGCTATTTTGGTTGTCCCTACCTTTGAGACATGCTCAATTTATTAAATACTAATCGCACTACTTCATCTCCACTTGAGTAGATCTCTATAAATTCTCTCATGCTACCTTTATTTGCTTTAGTATATATCTAGGTTTGGAGTAGTTTCATTTATCTCTTAAATAAGCATGGTGCTTAGTTTAGGAATGATGATCTTACTTCTAAGGGATTTTAAATTAAGCATGGTGCTAAGGTTAAAATGCCCTCCCAAATCAAATTAGACATGGTGTCTAGGTTGATTTTTGAGCCGATAGTATGCTATAGTAGATATTGGATATTTTGTTGGACTAACCCCTGCAGGAAAACTTTCAACATCGACCTGGGAAGTCCTAAGATAAACTCACATTGGAGACAAAGAGAGAGACACATGAAGTTTAACAATTTACACAAGGAAAACATAGCTCATAAGAGATGTTCCATGGAGGGTGCCACAAACACGATGCACAACCGCTAAGAAAGGAAAGCTTCCACATGGTGATACTGTACCATCACTCTTCAAGTAAGGTAACATCTTAAGGTACTTGACTATCACTTTTTTAAGCTTCTCTTTGGTTCTGGCGTTCAAATGAATAAAAGAGACAAACATGTATGATTTACAACTCTAGATTAGCCAACCCAATCGATTCAACATGTTTAGTCCTTCCACCTTTGTGATCCCACACTCCTAATCATATGAGCTAAAATGTTGCACACCCAATCTTTGGAAGATATATAAAAAAACATAAATATAGATAGATTATCTTTCCATTAGGTTGAGCGATCTGATCTGACAAATGTTTTAAATGCTACACTCATGATATTATTATCCATCAACTTTGTCTTGCTCACTATGCTTAAGGTTAGAGAAGAACAAATACACTTTTGGTTCTGTTGGTGTTTTCCACCAACAGGCCCATGCACTTGATCTCTGCCTTGTCTCTATGACCAGGTGAAGGACCTGGATCTACGAGCACAAACACACTGAGCAGGATGCTACCAACGCCGCACTTCAAACTGATGGGCAAACGAAGAACATGGGTGACACCGTATCAAGAGGTGCAGACATCAAGGTCCACACCTGAGTCAAATGACGCACATAAAGAATGAACACGGTGAGAAGTCTTGTTCAGAAGACTTAAAACATTGAACTCTCGCCGAAAGGTAAAATTGGTAGTTATCCATATTTATCCTTTCTGCATTCTCTTTTTTCTTAAATTATTTACTTTCCTTAAATAGCTTGTTAGTTAATCATGCTATCTTGAAAAGAAATTAAAAATGTTAAAAACAGTAAGCCCCATGTGAGTATGCTCGTGGCATAAAACCCATAAGTACATTCACTGTGGTGGCGTAAAAATAAAAATATTTCTGTCCTATAAAAATGAAAATATAAAAATAAATTTATGATCCTACCATAGAGAGTAACATTTATTGAGAATGCTCAACATGATAAAGGCTAGATATTTATGCTAACACTTAACTAGTTCCACAAAGCTTTGTTGTCTATTTGAGCTCCACAGAATTCAACGATCAAAGAAGACTAGTAGACGGAGGACATCCTAATCGCTGTTACGGTGCTGTCGACATTCAAATACGCCTCCGCCAATTCAAATACACCTCCTCCACCTGCTAGCTACATCAGAAGAAATTACGTCAAAATCCAGATTGGGGGAGAGCACCCCCATTTATCTAGCTAAGTGTTTCTACTCGTGTTTATACTTACTCAAATAATAAAAAGATGCATAATAATAAAACCCAAATATAGATTTTGTGCTTATATATATCTTTGCTTAGTTTGCTAAATAAATAAATAAATAAAGTTTGCTATGAACCCTCATGATAAGCTCTCACATGGAAGTGATGAATAGTTACTCTGCCATGACTAGTTCTCAAAATTGAAATCTCTCTCAAGTTTAGGCATGACTGTTATGAATTAAGATTTGCTCTAAACCTAAACTTGTGGGAAGAGTACTTGATCTAAAGTCTAAGTCGTTAACGGATACGATATGAGAAGGTTGAGCTACTGTTTATCTGTTCCTAGAGATGCTAGAATTCTGGAGAATTTATCTTTGAAAGTCTTTAAAATATTGCAAGATGAGTTCCTGTATGATAAGAGTTTAAAATCCTACCACAACCATATATACATGCTTATTAGACTATGAACCATACATTTACTTTATACTACTTATGAGCATTGAGTGTGGTCAAGCTGTGTAGACCCTTAGGAGCTTGTCATGCGGTTAAATCAAGATTCACTTGCACGTTCACTCGTACATGATGCTTCTACTCCAGAAGTACGCATCTGTTGATATTTGGTAACGCAATAAGGAAATGATCCGCAAGCGCACGGATATCGGTGAGCATTTCACCCGGGAGGTTATCCAGAGTTATCGTATTTATATTTTTACCACTGGGAGAAAGGGTGCATCTGACTAACCAAATCTATTGCTACTATCCCTTTAGGCACAAAGAATGTCTTTCGATGTGAGTGATAAATAGAGAAGACTGCAACCGCAGTCTCCTTCTAACCTTGGTAAGGATGATCTACTGTTCTAATGGGGAGGCTAACGGAATCTAGACACCACAAAGGATGTTCAACCCGCACCTATAAACCCTATCCTTCCTGCTAACGAGATGTGATCTAAAAAGGTAGCTCGAAAATGTCACGTTCCTCACTACTACCACGGTCCAGCTAGTCAGGGAATATCTATGAGTACCCCAGCCTAAACACCACGTTTACGCCAGCAATGATTACTCTAAACTCTACGCGAAGAGATTAAAGTAAACTCATAAACCATAAGAACAATAAAACAAGAACTTACTAGAATTTAGAAGTCGAATTACTGAAGAATCCTAGGAGCAAGCTTCGGGTTAGGAGAACTTGATCCCGCAGGTATAAGCTTGGAGTAGACACCGACAGGCCGGGCTTCCTCCACTCTACACCTCCACTCTATCTCTCTCAATCTAGTAGAAACTAGAAGATCTATTTCTACCTTACATTGATTGCTAAGCCTAAAAAGAAATATTAATTAGAGAAGAGGTTTTCCTTCGAGGGCACCCCTCAGTCTCTATGATAATTTCTTCATGTCATCCAGGGGCCAGGGGGCCTTGCTTATATAGTCCTCCCCTTCTATGCATTTTTGGGTCGATAGGCGAGGTGGTACTATGTTTTTCTTGATCCAATAGGTCGGTGGAATATCCCGAGCGAAGGAGTCCTGAATTGACTCCAGCAGGGGGGCGAGCGCCCAGGCTACCAGGGCGGGCGCCCTGGGCCTGGCCCAGTTTTGCCTCCGCTTCGATCTCGTGGCTTCTGGAGTCTTCTAGATGATGTAAAATTACGCAGTGCGTTGATATCTCTATGTAATCCTGACATGTGGGCCTTTCTTCCTTATTTCCTGATAACCCCCTGCAGAAACAGAAAAACAACAAAACTCGTGGAATTCTGTCAGATCAAACCCTAATTCTAGGTGATGGTTGCATATTGGTCCTTTCTCTTGTTTATTTGATAATTAAAATTGATACTTAAGAACCGTCAACAAATACCCCCATACTTAGGCTTTTACTCGTCCTCGAGAAAAGGATGGTTGAGAACAATATCTGGGGTAAACATTTAAAACATTCTCTTTTATAATTTGCAGGGTGTTAAAATTCCACTGTGTATTGTAGTCAGGGAAGTATATGGTTAAGAGTAAAGATTCTTTCTTTTCAATCCTGTCACTTGGAGTTTTTGTATATCTTTGAAAGAAAGTTAGCATACCTTTTTGATCCTCATAGGTTCTCTCAGATCACTCATTATCTTTTATATATATCTCACTGAGGCTGTTTTATTTTGCAAAAATTCTCAAGCATACTTACTTTGCATTTATTGCCTGATCAAAACGGGATCCGAGGAGGGAAATGTCATACTCTTAGATCAAAGACTTTGAAAATTAAAATCTTTGTCAACTCTTGCTGGCATATTGCTTATTAGAGGGACCATGGGCTATCATCATTTCATTTTTTTTCTCTTTTCTCTTTTTTTTAAGTGGGTACCGAGGTACCCCTAATTCTACTGCCGGACACTTGTCCATTTTTTTCTGCGAGGTTATCGAGCACTTGCTCCTTTTTATTTCCTCGAAATATTTCTATTTTTTTTGCATAGCCCATGCCTCTAATGCAATAATACTTCGGAAGAGTGAATCTTACTGAAATAATGTCTTGATCTTGGGAGCATGATAAATCTCTCAACAAGGGTCTAACTCATTTTGAACAAACTCAATACAGAGCAGATAGCTTTTATAATTAATATTTTCAGTTTTATCAGGCATATAAAACACTGAGGATGGTAGCTAGAATTTTGAATATTTTGAAATAAATTCTCCAAGCAACAATGATATCAAGAATAAGAAACTCATACTCTACCATCACATATTCCATATTGACTTAAGTAACACAAGGTTTAAAATGATTTTATAATAATTTGCAAGTTTTCAGGAAATATCACAGATTGAGATTAATCATGATTAGAAATATTTTAATCTTTTTATTTTATCATGTCGGGAACAATATTCTGCATAATCTAAAATATATATATGTGTAAAGTAAAGTGTGCAGAGTGTGTACCTGAATCGTGGAGTGGTGTAGTCGGAGTGTGTTTAGCATGTCGAGGGATCTCCCCCATACTTGTTTTCTGCTTTCTTGCACAAAAATAAAGTAGAGACACACAAGACATAATAATAATACTCTTTATTGATCTTGAGGCATTTATTACACAAGGAAGAACAAAATTATTTTTGGCTATTCTCTCCCGGATTAGGAGTAGAATATTTTTGGGTGATTCTGAAGATGGAAATGTATGGATATATGTGGATGGTACTTCCGGTGTAGAAGTAGCATGTGTGAGTGAACGTGCAAGTGAATCTTGATTTAACCACATGACAAGCTCCTAAGGGTCTACACAGCTTGACCACACTCAATGCTCATAAGCAGTAAAAAGTAAATGTGTGGCTCGAAGTCTAGCAAGCATGTATATATGGCTGTGGTAGGAATTTAAACTCTCATCATACAGGAACTCATCATGCAACATTTTAAAGATTTCCAAAGATAAAATTCTCCAGAATTCTAGCATCTCTAGAAACAGATAAACAGCAGCTCAACCTTCCCATATCGTATCCGTTAACAACTTAGATTTCAGATCAAGTTTTCATCCCTCAAGTTTAGGTCTAGAGCAAGCTTTAAATTATAACAGTTATGTCTAAACTTGAGAGAGAACTTAAAATGTGCAAATTAGGCAGAGCAACTATTCATCATTTCCATGCTTGAGTTTTATTTAGATACAGATTAGCATAGCCACTTTATTTATTTATTAAACACACTAAGCAAAAGACATATATATATAAGCATAAAATCTTTATTTGGTTTTGAGTTATGTATATTTATATTCTAAAAGAATATAAGTATAGAGATAGATAGATAGAAATACTTATCGAGATAAATGGGGTGCTCTCCCCCAAGCTGAATTTTGACGTAATTTCTCTTGATGTAGCTAGCAGGTGGCAGAGGTGTATTTGAAAGTCAGCAGCATTGTGACAGCGATTAGAATATCCTCCGTCTGCCAGTCTTCTTGATTCTTAGATTCTGTGGAGCTCAAATAGACAACAAAGCTTGTGGAACTAATTAAGTGTTAGCATAAATATCTAGCCTTTATCATGTTGAGACTCCTTAATAATTATTACTCCCTGTTTTTATATTTTTATTTTATAAAGCAGAAAAATATTTTTGTTTTATTTTTATGCCACCACAGTGAATGTACTTATGGGTTTTATGCCACTCGTATCCTCACATGGGGCTTACTGTTTTTCACATTTTTACTTTCTGTTTAGAACTTAATTAACTAAGTGAACTACTTGAAATAATTGAAAGGGAAAGGATAACTACCAAGTTTACCTCTTGGCAAGGCGTTCGGTGTTTTTAAGTCCTCCGAACGGGACTCTCCTCCTTCTCAATTATCCTGAGGTTCGTTGGGTGGCGTAGTCGGTACTTTCGGCAGCGCCTCCTCTTCATGTATAGTTATCTTCATTTTCCACACCTGACTTGGTGCTTCGGTCTCCTCTGGATAATTCTGTTTAAACTCAACGTCTTCTGACCTTACAACTTCTCCTTCGTAGTCTGCCCATCCGTCCCTGATGATTTGCCTCCTCTGGTTGCGGTTGCGTCGTCTTCTTCTTGTCCTGACCTGCTTAGAATCTTCAACTATATAGTTAGAATCATTAAAGTAATGGCGTACCTTCTCAGAGGGGAAATACACGTGGACTTCTCCGGTTCCAATGTAGATGATAACTTGGATAGTGTTGAGGAATGGTCTTCGTAAGATGATGGGTGGATCGTACTCGTCTTCTCCCATATCAATGTTCTGAAAATCATCTGGAGCTAAATATATATTGGTTGTAGGGGCTTGGTTCCATGCAGGAGCTGATAAGTGACTGCGGCCATTATGTTGACGTTAGATCCGGTGTCGTAGAGTGTTTTCTAAAAAGAGTATCTATTGGTTGTGCACTCGATGATTGGAACACCAGGGTCGTCCTTCTTAATCAAGAAAGGTGACTTGAGTCGACAATGTTGACCTCTTCCGACAAGGATCCAATGTTTTAAGTCTTCTGGACAAGACTTTCCACCATCTTCATCCTTTAGGTGCATCATTTGATTAGGTGTGGACCTTGACGTCTGCACCTCTTGATACGGTGTCACCCATGTTCTTCTTTGCCCAGCAGTTCGAAGTATGGTGTTGGCAATATCCTGCTCAGTGTGTTTGTGCTCATAGATCCAGGTCCTTCTCTTGGTGGAGTCTAGGAGTTGTAAAACTCCTCCATGTTTTGCTTGAAGTGTACCTGTTCATAGAGACAAGGCAGAGATCAAGTGCATGGGCTCTGTTGGTGGAAAACACCAACAGAACCAAAAGTGTATTTGTTCTTCTCTAACCTTAAGCATAGTGAGCAAGACAAAGTTGATGGATAATAAGATCATGAGTGTAGTATTTGAAACATTTGTTAGATCAGATGGCTCAACCTAATGGAAGGATAATCTATCTATTTTTTTTATCTTCCAAAGATTGAATGTGCAACATATTAGCTTATATGTTTAGGAGCGTGGGATTACGAAGGTAGTACTAAGAACAAAGATTAAGGGACTAAACATGTTGAATCAGTTAGGTTGGTTAATTTAGAGTTATAAATCATACATGTTTGTCTCTTTATTTATGTGAACGCCAGAACCAAGGAGAAACTTATAAAAGGATAGTCAAGTACCTTAAGATGTTACCTTTGAAGAGTGATGGTACAGTATCACCTTGTAGAAGCTTTCCTTTCTAGCGGTTGTGCTTCGTGTTTGTGGCTCCCTCCATGGATCATCTCTTATGAGCTACATCTTTCTTGTGCAAATTGTTAAACTTCATGTGTCACTTTCTTCATCTCCAATGTGAGTTTATCTCAGGACTTCCCAAGTTGATATTGAAAGTTTTCCTGCAGGGGTTAGTCCCACAAAATATACCAATGTCTATACAAGCAATTTTTAGTTCGATAACCGAACTAGACTCCATGTCTAATCAGATTAAGGAAGGCTGTTTAACCTAAGCACCATGCTTAATTTAAAAGCCAATAGAAGTATGTGCAGTACTTCCAAACTAACACTTACTAGGATAAACAAAGGTAGCGTGATGGCATTTATAGAGATCTACTTAAGTGGAGATGAAGTAGTGTGATTAGTATTTAACAAATTGATCATGTCTCAAAGGTAAGGACAACCAACATAGCAACATGGCAAAGGATGTTTTTATGTGAAGTACTCCCCTAAGCTTGAATTTTGCAAAATTCAAGATTGGATGAATTTAATTCAATGTTGCATGTTGATTGGTTGGGCATACCTTGCGCTTGTCATTCATCCGGTCTTCTTGCTCCAATCCTAGAAAGGTTAGTGACAAGAATACCCGAAGGAATATTTCTACAATTATCTTTATATGCTCAATACACAAGGTAATGTTGCAAGTAATTAGAAGTTCATGTTACAATCTGATAAGTGCTTGTTTTAGGACACTAAGCTTGTCCTTGGGAAACCATCAATTAACTCGACAAGATCTGCAATATTTATTATAAACATATGCATCGACAACCGCTCTTTTAAAGTTTTTATAAATAGAAAAGAAGAGAGGGTTGGAGATCTCAAATGTGGTGATAGCACATGAATTTTTAATGCCCTCTAGCCATTGATGTTGCTCTTCTCGATCCTCCTTATGCATGGGATGTCTAGAGAGATTCATAGGATTATCGGGAGGTTCAAGAGAAAGAGCATAGTAGAGATTATTAGGCTCAAGGATGGGTTGGATAGCCGAATCATGGGATTGGAAAGTTTGGAAATTGGCTATTGGAACTTCCTCTCCTTGTATGGGAGATGATTCCTTCTCTATCTCTATGATTTTTCTATGAAGACTAGTACAAGAAGGATGTCCACGAATGAAGACATACCTTCCGTTACTAACTGATAAAGAAAGAAAGACTCTACCAAAGATTATATGATTAAGACCAATGTGAAAATATCTAGGAAAAACATGGTCTTGTAGGGCTAGGTCTAAACCAGAATTTATAGAAAGATTAAAAGATTCCCTAGGTGTAGCTAAAAGTGCATTATCTTTTTGATTAAAAGATAGGACCTCAGCTATAGAAAAGGTTTGGTTTTGACCTATTGCAATCAACTCCGGACACGGATCATAATTAGGGGCAGGACGTGTTGACTCCCATGGTCTATGGCTGGTCTCCGAAGGTGCAAAGAATTTAATAATAGGTATGGAATTTGAGTTATCCATAAAGATAAAAATAAAAAGATAAAAGAATAAAAGTATAAAAGTATAATACAAGATAATAGCAAGACTCAAAGTTATCTCAGCAAACCGTCTTTCTCCCCGGCAACGGCGCCAGAAATGCTTGTTGATATTTGGTAACGCAATAAGGAAATGATCCGCAAGCGCACGGATATTGGTGAGCATTTCACCCGGGAGGTTATCCAGAGTTATCGTATTTATATTTTTACCACTGGGAGAAAGGGTGCATCTGACTAACCAAATCTATTGCTACTATCCCTTTAGGCACAAAGAATGTCTTTCGATGTGAGTGATAAATAGAGAAGACTGCAACCGTAGTCTCCTTCTAACCTTGGTAAGGATGATCTACTGTTCTAATGGGGAGGCTAACGGAATCTAGACACCACAAAGGATGTTCAACCCGCACCTATAAACCCTATCCTCCCTGCTAACGAGATGTGATCTACAAAGGTAGCTCGGAAATGTCACGTTCCTCACTACTACCACGGTCCAGCTAGTCAGGGAATATCTATGAGTACCCCAGCCTAAACACCACGTTTACGCCAGCAATGATTACTCTAAACTCTACGCGAAGAGATTAAAGTAAACTCATAAACCATAAGAACAATAAAACAAGAACTTACTAGAATTTAGAAGTCGAATTACTGAAGAATCCTAGGAGCAAGCTTCGGGTTAGGAGAACTTGATCCCGCAGGTACAAGCTTGGAGTAGACACCGACAGGCCGGGCTTCCTCCACTCTACACCTCCACTCTATCTCTCTCAATCTAGTAGAAACTAGAAGATCTATTTCTACCTTACATTGATTGCTAAGCCTAAAAAGAAATATTAATTAGAGAAGAGGTTTTCCTTCGAGGGCACCCCTCAGTCTCTATGATAATTTCTTCATGTCATCCAGGGGCCAGGGGGCCTTGCTTATATAGTCCTCCCCTTCTATGCGTTTTTGGGTCGATAGGCGAGGTGGTACTATGTTTTTCTTGATCCAATAGGTCGGTGGAATATCCCGAGCGAAGGAGTCCTGAATTGACTCCAGAGGGGGGCGGGCGCCCAGGCTACCAGGGCGGGCGCCCTGGGCCTGGCCCAGTTTTGCCTCCGCTTCGATCTCGTGGCTTCTGGAGTCTTCTAGATGATGTAAAATTATGCGGTGCGTTGATATCTCTATGTAATCCTGACATGTGGGCGTTTCTTCCTTATTTCCTGATAACCCCCTGCAGAAACAGATAAACAACAAAACTCATTTCTGTCAGATCAAACCCTAATTCTAGGTGATGGTTGCATATTGGTCCTTTCTCTTGTTTATTTGATAATTAAAATTGATACTTAAGAACCGTCAACAGCATCCACATACATCCACTCATTTCCATCTCCAGATTCACCCAAAATTATTCTACTACTATTCAGGAGAGAATAGCCAAAAACATTATCCTATCCCTGTAATTCCCAGTGAAATAGATGCTTGAGATATTTGGGTTACTACCACTTGCTACATTATTCCAGGAGGGTGAGTGCTCTGAAAAAAGTGAATACGAGGAAATAAAAAGGGGCAAGTGCCCGAAACCTCGAAGAAAAGAAAAAAGTGAGACGAGAGGTCAAAATGGACAAGTGTCCAACAGTAGAATTAGGGGTACAAGATACCCACCTGAGAGAAAAGAAATAGAAAATATAGAGAATCTCATTCCCCTCAAAAGCTTCAAGTGCAAGGAAGGTATGTACCCCCTCAAAAGAGCAAAAGTAGAATTAGACTTTCACCATTATTTTCACCATTATCTCCATTCATTCGCCACACATGCACATCTTGATATTGATTTATTGACTTGTTTCTCTGGATCCATGGTTTGACTATGTAATAAATGTCTTGTAAGTATGTATACTTTATCTCCCACCTAAGAGTTCCAGATATCAAAGCCTTATTAGAGTAGGATGAGAGAGAAGACAATGTCACTATGCCTCATACCACAAATACCGCATACTTTGAGAGAAGGCATATACCATCACTGCCTTGGTAAGGATCCAGAAAATACCACAAAAGAGAGAATTGAGAGAGTCATATAATGAATCTCTGAGTTTTATTTTGAAAATCTGCAAAAACTCCAGAGCTATAGTTAATCAAAGAATAAGAGACATGGCGCTTGACTTGTCCGTTCTATCCTTTAACTAATCAAGACACAAGTGACGGTTACAAGCCCCATGGTGGAAGATAAAATGAGTAGGTTTTAAGTCTTAACAGCTGGCTCTAACCCAGAGATGAGATCTTGTTTGAACGCAAGTGTACCTTTAAGGCATGAAACCACTGCAGAAACTCTTGAGTCCATCCTTGCTCAGGGACGAGCAAGAGGTATGCTTGGGGGAGTTGTTTACGGTCCTTAAGTATCAAATTTAATCATCAAATAAATAAAGAAAAGGATCCAAATGCATCTAACACCCAGACTTAGGGTTTTATCTAATAGAATTCCACGAGTTTTGGTGTTTGTCTATTTCTACAGGGGTTATCAGGAAATACGGAGGAAAGGCCCACACGTCGGGTTTACATAGAGATATTAACGTGTGCGCCAATTTTCTATCATCTAGAAGTGTCTAGAAGCCACAAGAACGAACGGGAGGCCGAGCGGGCCCAGGGACATGGCGCCCGCCCTCCCTCCTAGGCCGCCCTATTGACGGTCCTTAATGCTCACATTTAACCATCAACTAATCATGGAAAAGGATCCAAATGCAACCAACACCTAGACTTAGGGTTTTATCTGATAGAATTCCACGAGTTTTGGTGTTTGTCTATTTCTGCTGGGGGTTATCAGGAAATATGGAAAAGAGGCCCACATGTCGGGTTAATGACGGGATATTAACTTGACGCGCAATTATCTGCCATCTAGAAGAGTCCAGAAGGCACGAGAGCGAACGGGAGACGTGACGGAGCCGGGCACTGGGCGCCCGCCCTCCCTTACTGGGCGCCCGCCCTCCCCCCTGGACCAATCAGGACGAAGTTCGGGGATCATGCTCCACCGACCTAATACTTCAAGGAAAACCACACGATCAATGTCGGTTTGATCCGACGGCCCAGATTCATCTGAAAAGACTATATAAGCAAGGCCCCCTGGCCCCTGGAGATCATACCTCTTCTACAGAATCAAAGTTAGGGTTTCAATTCTTCATCCAAGTAGAGAGGATCCCTCTAGTTCTTCTAGTTCTACCTCTAGTTCATCTAGATCTAGTTCTAGTTCATCTAGTTCTAGTTCCTCAAGGTCTAGTTCTAGTTAGTTCTAGTTGTAATCTAGAAAATAGGGAGAGAGAAGAGGAGAGCGGAGGAGGAGGAGCCGGATCTGTCGGATCTTCCTCAACATTGTACTTTTGCAGCAACTGTTTCGTTCTTCATCGTTCTCCAGGTTCTTCAATTCATAATTCCTGAGTTCTTTAATTACTTTTATTTACATTCAAGTTATTTATTGGATTCCCGCTTGCATCAAGTGCTCTAATCTTTGCAACATTAGAGTAGTAATTAATAGATTAGACGTGGTGTTTAGTCTTGCAATTACCTGGAATTGCACCCAATCCTGCGGATTGTTGTGGTAGCCCTAGGGTAGTGACAGCCCTAACGGTCGACGTATTCCACCTCGTTCGGATCGGTGTTTGTAGGACCGTAGTCAGAGCTTCCTGACCCCCTTCTCATCTCTTTCTGTGGTTAGTGTTCTGATGTCCCGAAATAGATAATCTTGAAGTAATTCTTGATTCTTAGATCAACTAGAGAACTCTCAGGAAACTTCCTCTCTTCCCACCAAAAATAATTATATAGTTATCCTTGGGCGATCTTGAATCTTAATTAGTACACTCACGTTCCCTGTGGAAAATCGATACTCTGGAATACTGCCAGGTGAAAGCTACATCGGTATCCGTGTGCTTGCGGATTTTTTCTGTTTGCGTTTAAAATACCCAACAAGCTTTCTGGCGCTGTTGTCGGGGAACGGTAGCTGTGCTAGTTTCGAACCAAGTCGTCCGTGTATCCTTTTTCTTTTTTACCACACTCACCTTACCATTTTCACCACACCACATGGATTTCACTCCTATCTATAAATTCTTTGCTCCAAAGGGCGAGTTATTAGAGCCACCACCATCATCACATCCAATTCTTATAGATAGCTACGACCTCGGCCCTGATCTAATAGCCATGATTCAGGAGCAACCCTTCTCTGGGCAAGTAGATGAAGATCCATACACCCACCTTAGAGAATTCGAGCAGTTGTGCTCTTGCCGATCTATTTCCGGCATGACACAAGAAACCCTTAAATGGAAATTATTTTCGTTCTCCCTTTTGGGAAGAGCAAAAAAGTGGTATGCTCATTCTGTAGGAGGTGTTAATGGAAATTGGGATGAACTTCGGGACAACTTTTGTCTCGCTTTATTCCCACTTTTTCGAATCGCTGACCTTAGAATCGAAATTCTTACATTCAAACAAAGAGAGAAGGAAACTTTAGGAGCAGCTTGGGCTAGGTTCACAAGCCTTACCAATTCTGGTCCAAACCTTTCCCTGCCTGACCATGTACTGTACTACCACTTTTATCGTGGTCTAAACAAGGAAGCTGCTCTTCACCTCGACATTGCTTCAGGAGGCTCATTCACACACAAACTCACAGATGAGGGGAAAGCTATCCTAGAAAGAATCCTTGAAAATACCCCTTACACAGGCATTTATGATGAGTTTCCTGAAGAAGAAAAAGAAGTCGAGCCTGATCCTAAACCAAAAGATGAGGAACTTGCAACTGAGTTAGAAATTCCACCTGACCCACCTATTAATTTGGATGTAGAGAAACCTCCTGATAAAGGAATGCAAAACCAACTAAGGGATGATGAACCACCAGCTTTAGAGCATCCCTTTGAATTCGAGGAAGATCTTTTTGAAGATTATGGAAACACCTCGAATTTTCCTATCCAAACACGACCACTAGCAAGGACCACTCAATCCGTTCTAAGAGTAGAATCTGTTGACATAGAACACATCAAAAGCCTTTCGGCTATTCTAAGTTATGAATGGCTAACAGAAGCAGAGCTGTCTCTTGAGGTAGCTTGAATCATCACTCCTTCAACCATTCTTCTGTGCCAAATTAGAGGGTCCCCTAGGAAGGTCCACTACAATCCATATGTTGGGATAAATGTTATTTCCAAGGAGTTAGCTGACACTCTTTATCCCAACGAGTCCATAACCCCATCCCAAAAACTTTTACAAAGTCCATCTGGATTAATTCTAGAAAGCCATGGGGTATTAAGGGCAGTTTCTGTTAGAGTCAAGGACTCTGGAATATGTCTAGACTTTCAGATTTTTGACATACCAGAGATTTCTCTCTTGATTGGCAGACCAATCATGAAACTTCTACAAGAGCAGCCACAACGAGGTGATTTAGACTTCAAAGTTGGGAATTCCACTATTATTGTTCCTCTTGCTAGATCAATTAACACGATAGTGGAACCCAAACTTAAACCAGATCCTATCGAGGAGATCTTAATGCTAACTCAAGAGGAGATGGCCCAACCATTCTTTAATCATGAACACTTTGTTCAAGAAGAAGAAGAGTTGGTAGAACCCGTTGAGCTAGACAAAAATGAACAACCTTCACCTCCTTCGATAGAGTTAAAACCTCTTCCTTCTGGCCTTAGATATGTCTTTTTGCACAACAACCCAAAAACTCCAGTAATTATCAGTGACAAGCTTTCCGATTATGAAACACAACAACTTGTCACTATTCTTGAAAGACATAGATTAGCATTTGGCTACTCTCTCGAAGATCTCACGGGCATTAGTCCCATTCTCTGCACTCATCGTATCCCTATTGATCCTAATTTTACACCTTCAAGGGAACCACAGTGGAGACTTAACAATGCTATGCGAGAGGTTGTTAAGAAAGAGGTCCTCAAACTCTATCGTGCTGGGATTATTTATCCTGTGCCACATAGTGAGTGGGTTAGCCCTGTCCAAGTAGTGCCAAAGAAAGTAGGAATGACAGTTGTTAGGAATGAGAAAAATGAACTCATCCCTCAACGAATTGTCACTGGGTGGCGTATGTGTATTGACTATCGAAAACTCAATAAGGCTACAAAGAAAGATCACTTTCCGTTACCCTTCATTGATGAAATGTTGGAACGGCTTGCAAACCACTCTTTCTTTTGTTTCCTTGATGGTTATTCTGGATATCACCAAATCCCAATCCACCCAGATGACCAAGAAAAGACTACCTTTACATGCCCGTATGGAACTTATGCATACCGACGAATGTCGTTCGGATTGTGCAATGCTCCAGCTTCTTTCCAACGGTGCATGATGTCTATTTTCTCGGACATGATTGAGAAGATCATGGAGGTTTTCATGGATGATTTTACCATCTATGGCAAAACCTTCGCTCATTGTTTGGAGAATTTAGATAGAGTCTTGCAGCGATGTGAAGAAAAACACTTAATCCTGAACTGGGAGAAATGTCATTTTATGGTTCAGGAAGGAATAGTGCTAGGACATAAAGTGTCCGAACGTGGTATAGAGGTGGACAAAGCAAAGATTGAAGTTATTGAAAAACTTCCACCTCCCACGAATGTGAAAGGAATCCGTAGTTTTTTGGGACATGCAGGGTTCTATAGACGCTTTATCAAGAACTTCTCTCAAATTGCTAGACCCCTAACTAATCTCCTAGCTAAGGACGCACCTTTCATCTTTAATGATGAGTGTCATGAATCTTTTCAAACTCTTAAGAAAGCACTCATCTCAGCCCCGATTATCCAACCACCTGATTGGAATCTTCCTTTTGAGATCATGTGTGATGCTAGCGATTTTGCGGTTGGTGCCGTTTTAGGACAAACCAAGGATAGAAAGCATTATGCCATATCCTACGCTAGCAAAACCTTGTCTGGACCACAGCTCAATTACACTACAACTGAAAAAGAGCTTTTGGCTGTTATCTTTGATATAGACAAGTTTAGATCTTACTTAGTGGGGGCAAAGATAATCATCTATTCAGATCATGCTGCTCTCAAGTACCTCCTCACTAATAAAGATGCTAAGCCTCGTCTAATTCGATGGATTCTTCTACTCCAAGACTTTGACATAGAAATCCGAGATAGGAAGGGAGTTGAGAATTCTGTAGCCGACCACTTGTCTAGGCTTCAGTATAAGGAAACACATGATGAGCTTCCCATAATGACTACCTAAGGGATGACACCCTACTTAAGATAACACATGCAGATCCATGGTACGCAGACATCGTAAACTTTATAGTAAAAGGCTATGTCCCACCTGGTGCAAACAAAAGGAAGTTGCTTCACGATAGTCGTTTCCACCTTTGGGATGAGCCATATCTTTTCCGAGTCTGCGCTGATGGAGTCTTGAGAAGGTGTGTTCCTATGGCTGAGGCTACTCAAATTATGGAAAGATGTCATGCCTCGCCATATGGAGGACACTATGGAGCATTCCGGACACATGCTAAAATTTGGCAAAGTGGCTTTTTCTGGCCAACGATGTATGAAGATACAAAGGACTTTGTCAGGAGATGCCACCGATGTCAAAAACATGGGAATATCAACTCCGAAATGAAATGCCTCTCACAAATAATCTTCAAGTAGAACTTTTCGATGTATGGGGCATTGATTTCATGGGGCCATTCCCTATGTCCGGGAATTGCGAGTATATTTTAGTAGCTGTGGACTACGTGTCCAAATGGGTAGAAGGCCTACCTTGTCGATCAGCTGATTCAAAACATGCCAAGAGAATGTTCCATGAAGTAATCTTTCCTTGCTTTGGTATACCTCGGATAGTTATAAGCGATGGAGGTTCCCACTTCATCGACAAAATCTTCCGGAAGTACCTAGCCGATCATGGAGTTCGACACAACGTTGCAACACCATACCATCCTCAGACTAGTGGTCAAGCCGAAACATCTAACAAACAAATCAAAAATATTTTACAAAAGACCGTAGATGAGATGGGTAAGGGGTGGAAGGACAAACTTCCTGATGCACTTTGGGCATATAGAACTGCATTCAAAACACCCACAGGCATGTCACCTTATCAACTTGTATATGGAAAAACTTGTCACTTGCCTATGGAAGTAGAGTTTAAGGCTCATTGGGCACTCAAGAAATGGAACATGGATCTCCACCTCGCTAGCGAGAATCGTCTGATGCAACTATCTGAGCTAGAAGAATGGAGAGAGAAAGCCTATCACAATTCAAGGATCTATAAAGAGAGAACAAAACGATGGCATGATAAGAGAATCAAGCACAAGGAGTTTAAGCCTGGAGATAAGGTTCTACTATTCAATTCAAGAGTTAAGCTCTTTGGGCATGGTAAGCTACGAAGTAAGTGGGATGGACCATACAAGGTTATTGACACTTCAACTCATGGAGCCATTACCATCCAAGACGACATAGGTAACACTTTTAAGGTAAATGGTCAACGCTTGAAAATCTATCTCGAGCCACAAAACAACCTGGTAGAGGAACTTGATGTGATTGAGTTCATAGAATTCTCACATTAAGCTCTCATAAGCTCTAGACAATTACCTAACCCTTAACATGTTCCACAAGTTTTGTTGTCTATTTGGGTTGTGCAGGATTTTGAGGCTTAAGAAGAGTGAGACCAAACATGCAGGCCACAAGAGTGAACGACTATGTCAACATCCAGCTTGGGGGAGGCACCCCCACGTGTATCTAGATAAGTATTACTTTCTTTCTTGGTTTTATTTACTAGTATTCGGAAATAAAAAAATGCATAACCATGAAACCAAACAAAGTTTTTCTTTTGAGTAATATACAATAGTTTTGTGTAATCCTAAGTTTTAAATAAAATAAAAAGAAAGTTTGATTCAAGTCTAGGTAATTGACAAACATGATATGAGCAGGTCTGAGCTACTATTTAACTTGTTCCAAGTTTTGCTAGAGTTCTAGAGATTTTATCTTTTGAAAATCTAAAAATTCATAAAAAAAAATATATATGAGATCATAATACCTAGAGTCTTATAAGATATAAATATTAAAACTGTGGGCACTTGCATTGTTCAAGCCATTGTTAATTCTTGTAGTTTTGGTTGAGAGAATTATCATGCTCCCAAGATCAAGATCTTTTTGTTTTAAAAATATAAAAGATTCACTCTTCTGAAGTATTATTGTGTTAGAGGCATGGGACTGTACAAAAATTTGATTCAAAAAAAAAGAGTGAGACGAGAGGTAAAAATGGACAAGTGTCCGAAGTAGAATTAGGGGTACAAAGATACCCACCTGAGTGGAAAAAATGGACATGTGTCTGACAGTAGAATTAGGGGTACTTGCTGCCCACTTGAAAAAAAAAGAGACTGAAAAAAAAGAGAAAAAAAAGAAAAAAAATGATAGCCCATGGTCCCACTAATAAGCAATATGCCAGTAAGAGATGACAAACTTTTCAAAAAGGTCAAAGGTCTTGATCTAGGAGTATGACATTCCTCTCCCTTGCTCCGAGCATTGACATAGCAAAATGCAAAGTAAGTATGCTAAAATTTTTAAAGCTCTACTTATATATCTTTCGAGGAGAAGGCAAATGCCTCAGTTTTATTTTGGAAACTTACAAACAACTCCAGAACAAAGGTAAGACAGAAGAGCTTGAGACATAGTGCTTGACTTGATCATTCTGTTTTTCAATCACTTAAAACCTTAGTGATAACTTAAAAACCCTGTAGTAAGAGGCATAAAACTAACCCCTGTTTTCTTGTTGATTTTAGCTTTGCTCAGGGACGAGCAAAGGTTAAGCTTGGGGGAGCTTGTTGACGGTCCTTAATGCTCACATTTAACCATCAACTAATCATGGAAAAGGATCCAAATGCAACCAACACCTAGACTTAGGGTTTTATCTGATAGAATTCCACGAGTTTTGGTGTTTGTCTATTTCTGCAGGGGGTTATCAGGAAATATGGAAAAGAGGCCCACATGTCGGGTTAATGACAGGATATTAACTTGACGCACAATTATCTGCCATCTAGAAGAGTCCAGAAGCCACAGGAGCGAACGGGAGACGTGACGGAGCCGGGCACTGGGCGCCCGCCCTGCCCCCTGGACCAATCAGGACGAAGTTCGAGGATCATGCTCCACCGACCTAATACTTCAAGGAAAACCACACGATCAATGTTGGTTTGATCCGACGGCCCAGATTCATCTGAAAAGACTATATAAGCAAGGCCCCCTGGCCCCTGGAGATCATACCTCTTCTACAGAATCAAAGTTAGGGTTTCAATTCTTCATCCAAGTAGAGAGGATCCCTCTAGTTCTTCTAGTTCTACCTCTAGTTCATCTAGATCTAGTTCTAGTTCATCTAGTTCTAGTTCTAGTTCTAGTTAGTTCTAGTTGTAATCTAGAAAATAGGGAGAGAGAAGAGGAGAGCGGAGGAGGAGGAGCCGGATCTGTCGGATCTTCCTCAACATTGTACTTTTGCAGCAACTAGTTCGTTCTTCATCGTTCTCTAGGTTCTTCAATTCATAATTCCTGAGTTCTTTAATTACTTTTATTTACATTCAAGTTATTTATTGGATTCCCGCTTGCATCAAGTGCTCTAATCTTTGCAACATTAGATTTGTAATTAATAGATTAGACGTGGTGTTTAGTCTTGCAATTACCTAGAATTGCACCCAATCCTGCGGATTGTTGTGGTAGCCCTAGGGTAGTGACAGCCCTAACGGTCGACGTATTCCACCTCGTTCGGATCGGTGTTTGTAGGACCGTAGTCAGAGCTTCCTAACCCCCTTCTCATCTCTTTCTGTGGTTAGTGTTCTGATGTCCCAAAATAGATAATCTTGAAGCAATTCTTGATTCTTAGATCAACTAGAGAGCTCTCAGGAAACTTCCTCTCTTCCCACCAAAAATAATTATATAGTTATCCTTGGGCGATCTTGAATCTTAATTAGTACACTCACGTTCCCTGTGGAAAATCGATACTCTGGAATACTCCCGGGTGAAAGCTACATCGGTATCCGTGCGCTTGCGGATTTTTTCTGTTTGCGTTTAAAATACCCAACACGCCCGCCCTGCTCTGGCAGCCAATTAGGCTCCGCCTCGAGGATTATGCTCCACCGCCTTTGAGGATCAAGGAAAACCGTGCGATTAAGGTCGGTTTGGTCCAACGGCCACGTTCATTTGGAAGGGCTATATAAGCTGGCCCCCTGGCCCCTGGAGAGGACACCTCTGCTTCCCTATTCATTATTCATAGACAGAGCAAAAGCTGCGGTTTGGAGATGAGAGCTCTCCACTCTTCTCTAAACTAGAGTAGATCTAGATAGTAGCGAGATGGAGAGTGAGGGAGGATTGGATGAGAGGCCGACCTGTCGGTTCTTCCTCCGGTTGTACTTCGGCATGATCAAGCTCTAATCAAGCTTGCTCATGGGATGACTCTGGTAATCTACTTCTTATTTCATTACGCAATTATTATCCATGTATGTTCTAGTTCAAAACTCTTTTGAGTACTTTAATCTATAGGACGCTATAGGTGAGAGTTGTAGTATAGGTGTAAGCGTGGTGCTTAGACCTAGATTACTTGTGGATATCCCCTGTTAGCCGGATCGTGTGGTAGGCCGCGTAGGTGACAGCTACGATGGTCCTCTGTAGTCCACCTCCTGTTAGCGGGATTGGTAGGAGTCCTCAACCTTAGTTATAAGCATCCTCTGTGTTGTTTTATACTTATGGTACACCACAGACAGACATACCACTTTGAAGTAGAGAAACACTAGTTATCCTCTCTATTCTCCTATTATCGCCCATATATTAGATTGCTCTACTCTATATTCCCCCATTATCATTTTACCTTTAATATTGTTCTTATTCAATTCTACCATCTTTCCTTTTTACACCTATCTATCTATCTTGGTTAAGTTAGAGCGTAGTTGGTTCTCCCGTTTCCATGTGGATACGATAAAACCTTTAACCGGGTAAAAGCTACAATAGTATCCGTGCGCTTGCGGATTTATTTGTGTGCGTACAAATGCCATAGTACACTCTAGTGCCATGCTGGGGATGACAACGTAGTATTCAAGTGGTGTTAGTAGTGTCAACATATGGTTATTCTAAAATTGTCCCTGATCAAAGTTCGTGTGAGGACACACATGAATAATAGATTAGCACATGTATTAGATGATGACTATGTTTCACAAGTCATAGACATGGAGATGTCAAATTAATAATGTGGGCACATGTATGACATGGGGCTAGACTGGCCCAATGTGAGATGTTCTTATTATCTCTTTATGCCTAATCAATGGTAGTCTCAGAGATCTCGTAAACTCTAATATTTTTTACAACATGCTTCCTGCTTCCATTTTGAATTGCGCATCTTTCTCCCCACGGCATACTATAGTATCACATCATAGACCCCACCCCAACTCTATCTTCCTTATGAGTGGACCGAAACATAGTGCATAGGTACTCTTCGATGCTATGAGGACGAGACGAGGTGACTGAAAGGTCCTTGTTTGGTTTTGGTTATTGAGTGACAACTTAGGTGGACCAATAGTGTTTATGTGAGATACATAGGAGATTAGTCCACAGGTGATTATGTGATGATGAAGGAGCTCATTGCATATGAGACATGACATGGAGTCATGTGACCAAGGTGGAGAAGATCAAGATGAGGCTTGGCTTGGTTGTAAGAGTGAAGGGCAAGTCGGAGGGTTTGAAGCAAGGGACCACGTGCGATGGTGAAGCTTGAGCAAGACTTGGCGCCGATGGACCGAGGCAATGGTGCAGAGCAAGTGAGGTCAAGATCGATGAACCAATATGGTCATGCGATGATATGAAGTGGATCATATCATTTGGTGTTTGGTTGATGCATGTGTTGCATCAACCTCAGAGGAGATGGAATGGAATGCGCAAGGCAAAGGTATAACCTAGGGCATTTCCATTTCACCAATCATAGGTGTCTAGAGAAGATTATGACCGGATTTAGGATAGATGGCCGTACTATCAAGAGGGGCAAACTTGTTTGCATATCGGTCATCTAGTTCCACTTGAGCGATCTAACTTTGCATACGTGTTAGGATCGAGTGGCGTGGCAAGTTTGAGAGGCTAACTCCTTTGGGAAAATGTTTGTGAAAATGCTAACACACATGCTGTTGGTGCAAAAGTAGATCTGCAAACACAAAGGGCTAATACCCGATTCGATGTTAAGGCGTGCTAGCTGATTTGACCTTACAATCGACAAAGGTGATAACTCGAATACTTTGGTCCCGACAACAGCGATACGCCAGATGCCACGGCCAAGAGGTATTCACGCGAAACTTGAGAATTTGCCGAGTTTGACTCGGTGAATTCCTAAGAACTCGTAAGTAAAAGGAAAAATATGCAGGTTGATGAAGTCCTCGAAAAGTAGATGCTGGAATAGATGTAAAAACTTGTGTTTGATTGATTGTGTTGTTTATTACATTGCCACGGAGTCTACATTTATACCCTGTCCAAAAGAGTTACAACCAGACACGACTAGGACTCTAATTCCAAATTGAACGGAATCCATATACAAAACAAACTCTAATAGCTATGGAAAATGTTAATTTATCCACCACAGGCGATCGGCACACCGTCACCATCCCATCAATAATTCCTACACCTCCTTCCGTTATCATCGGCAAATCACCTTCCATCGGCATTGGCAACCACCAGTATCGCTCATTGGCATAGATCAATCACCATCCCTAGACTTGGCCACATTCTTCCATTTCGTCATTAGCATCAATCCCCATCGACAACTCCTTTGACAACCAGTCACCACTCTTTTGACTGCCAATCTATATTTCATTAACTCTGAGATACGTGTCCAAAGATATGTGTCCAAAAACGGTGTCAACACATGCCCCCAATTTCGGAGTATAAAATCATTAATGCTCCCAAATTCTCTTTAGTAATGATGCCTTTCCGCAATTACTCCCCTCTGATAGTAATTACTTACCAAATCCAGACAACCTTAGTCCAGATCTCCAGCATGCACCTCGAATCCCTCAACTTCTCAAACCGAATCTCCTAAACATACGTTCATCGTCTTTTTTTCGTTAGAGAGAAAGGCCGATGAGTCGACCGGGATATCCTGCACAGTAAATTATCCCCCAAAATCATGACCGCTTGCTGTCAAATCACCTGCACAATCACTTGATTATCGTGCGAACAGTTACCATATCCACTTGAACACCCTCAATTTTCATAGATACGGCAAAGAGATAAGTCGGAAATGTCTCTGCTCTCTTTATCCTATAAATACTTCCTTCTTCGGCACCCTTTCTCCACCTTGTCATTTTGCATCCTCAAACCCATCTTCTTGGCGGCGGCATTGTTCGGGAAGCCCAAGAACTCCAGCGAGCCCCAGCAGTTCTTCAAATCGTCAATCTTCTTCCTCTCTGGGAAGAAATGGCCGTCAACTTCATCGTCCTTGAGGTCAATTCTCTCCGTATTCTTCTTCTCTTGCCGTACTTTTTATCTTCTACAAATCTAATTACCTAGCACTTTCTTCCTTCTTTTTCCTTTTTCTGTTCTTCCAACCTTCAAACCTTTAGGAATTGACTGAGAAAATCATGATTCCTACCGAGCAACCCCACTTTCAATGTCTCAGACCATTGGGTAACCTGGATCCTACTGATCTGATCAATGCGGAAACAAATAGGATCCCCTTTAGAGCTGAGAATTTCTCCATAGATCTGTGGAAAGACACCTTCCGATCCTGGCCCAGTTCTACTAAGGGATGGAAGGATTGGTTCTTAAGAGTTAGCAACTCGAACGAAGTCCAATGGGGTGAACGTAAACTAGACCAGTGCATTAGGCTATCCATTGACGATATGGAAAGAAATGAATCACTACTGATAGCGGCCTCGTATTTCTGGTCAGAAACCCTCAATGCTTTCTTGTTTGGCCATGGTCCTACTTCTCCTACCCTTGCCGATGTACTTATGCTCACTGGTTTGGAAATAGCAACTGCTGATGATAGTCACTTGTTCGATAGCAAAGCCGAACGTAAAGTAGAAACTCACAACATCGGCGGCTGGTTAGGGTATATCAAGAAGTATCGGAAAATAGGACCAGTTGGGCAAAGGGAACACGCCATCTTTCTGAACATGTGGCTAGATAAATTTGTCTTCTGTGGCCAATCGGTAGGGCCAACTTCTCTTTATCTATCGGCAGTAGAGAAATTAGCCGATGGTGGTCGATTCCCTCTTGGCCGATACCTGCTAGGTTCTGTTTATCACCTCCTCCATCAAGTGGCTGAGAAGCTCCTGTTAGGTCAACCCATCGGCAACCTAGGAGGCCCTTGGTGGTTTATCAACATGTGGCTTAATGTTCACATGCACAAACGCCTCCGGTTCGACCTCTTTGCACAACGATTCCCCAGAGATATCACCGAAGACCATGAACTGGCTGACAAAGAATCGGCAACTCGCCCACCCCTGAACTATGGTGAGGCTGCTATAGTCCTACCCGACACTGGTGGCAATAAAGACCAGGTTAGCAGATTCTTCCAGACTCTGTACGATGGTCTTCCCAAAGATTAGTGGGCATGGATGCCTTATGAAGATCCAGAAACCAGATTCCTACTTACCTTCCACCCTTTTGACGATGCTCTCAACAAAGATAACGATTTGATGATGGCAATCATCACTCCAAGGGCCATCCGAGTGAATACTTTCGGTAGTGGGAAGAACACCAACCCCACCTATGAATTTTATAACCCATTGTCGCTAGCTCGTCAACTAACTTTTGGCCAACTGCCGATCAGACTTTGTTACGCCGATGTGGTGAAGCCAAGAGAGACCATAACCAGTGGACTTGAGTGGATAAGGATAGCCCAGCTTCAACCAAATGCTAATACGACAGATATTGATTTATCGGCTTGGATCCCGGCCCTCTTCATTACTCAGATGTACAAACCGTGGTGGGAAGAATGGAAGGAACACTTGTTCGGCACATCAGTTCTGACATACCACGGCATGATCGATCCCAACTATAAGGTTCCCGATAATACTGTAAGTCTTCGACCAATATCTCAGTTCCTTTGTTACTTCTGTTCCTATCTGTGACTTACTTGTTTTCATTTTAACAGGTCGACAACCCTACCCCGACAATCAGTAGGAGTGGAAGACCGATCGAACTCCTTCCATCAGGTCCAATCTCCCTGATCGGTCATAACGCACCAAGTCTAGCAGCTCTAGCGCACCGCACCGTGCGCTTTAAGAAGACGACCACCAAGCAGTCGAAGACATCTCCATCGGTTGCCGCTGCCACTCTGGCACGGGCTTTCAAGGTAGACTCTTAATTTCCTTTGCTTATACCGATTTTGTCCCATACTCATATAATATTTTTAGGGCACATCAACTTCCACGGGGACTTCATCAGTAACTTTTATTTTTCAACAAAATTTCATCAATATTCTTCTATGTTTTTACTCATGCAATCTTTGGTTGTTGTAACAACAAACTGGCAAATCGGCGAAGACCAAAAGTGCCCAAACAAGTGTCGATGCCCCCAGCTCAGCCAAGCCAAGAGAAAAGGCCCCAAAAGCACCAAATCGCAGCCAAGACGCCAGAGGACAGCACCATCTCCTCCTTCTCGTCCCAAATCACCGATCCATGTGGAGTCATCACCTTTTTCACCAGAAATCCAGACACAGCAAGTACCATCTCCTCCTCGACCAGCACCTCAGCCACAAGAAGTGCCAGCTGATGTGCCTGAGCAGATTGCCGATCCAGCCGATCTGAGCATATCATCAGTTGTTCCTTCCGAACAAACAAGCACTGCACCCACTCAAGGTAAATTACTGACCATAGCATTATCACCGATGGATTTATCTTTACAAATTATAATTATTCTTATAATTTCTTAGTTGACATTGTTCCATTGGCAACTCCAGCCGATCAACCCATAGTACCGGCCGCATCTCCTTATCAGAGGCACAAAATTGCTCTGAAGCAAGTAAGTTATCTGATCTCTATCATTTATATTATTAACATTTGATCATCAGATAACTGTTGACGGTCCTTAAGTATCAAATTTAATTATCAAATAAACAAAGAAAAGGATCCAAATGAAATCAACATCTAGACTTAGGGTTTTATCTGACAGAATTCCACGAGTTTTGGTGTTTGTCTATTTCTGCAGGGGGTTATCATGAAATAAGGAAGAAAGGCCCACATGTCGGGATTACATAGAGATATCAACCCACCGCGCAATTTTCTACCATCTAGAAGACTCCAGAAGCCACGGGAAGGAAGCGGAGCCCGAAAGGGGCCAGGCCCAGGGCGCCCGCCCTGGTAGCCTGGGCGCCCGCCCCCCTGTTGGAGCCAAATCAGGACTCTTTCGCTCGGGATATTCCACCGACCTATTGGATCAAGAAAAACATAGTACCACCTCGCCTATCGACCCAAAAACGCATAGAAGGGGAGGACTATATAAGCAAGGCCCCCTGGCCCCTGGAAGAGACAAGAAATTATCATAGAGATTGAGGGGTGCCCTCGAAGGAAAACCTCTTCTCTAAATAATATTTCTTTTTAGGCTTAGCAACCAATGTAAAGTAGAAATAGATCTTCTAGTTTCTACTAGATTGAGAGAGATAGAGTGGAGGTGTGGATCGGAGGAAGGCCGGCCTGTCGGTGTCTACTCCGAGTTGTACCTACGGGATCAAGTCTCCTAACCCGAGGCTTGCTTCTAAGATTCTTCAGTAATTCGACTTCTAATACTAGTAAGTTCTTGTTTTATTGTTCTTTGGTTTATGAGTTTACTTTAATCCTCTTCCGGTTGAGTATTAGAGTAATCACTTGCTAGTGTAAACGTGGTGTTTAGGCTAGGGTACTCATAGATATCCCCTGACTAGCTGGACCGTGGTAGTAGCGAGGAACGTGACATTTCCGAGTTACCTTTGCAGATCACATCTCGTTAGCAGGACGGGTAGGTTTATAGGTGCGGGTCGAACATCCTTTGTGTTGTCTAGATTCCGTGAGCCTCCCCAATAGAACAGTAGATCATCCTTACCAAGGTTAGAACGAGACTACGGTTGCAGTCTTCTCTATACATCACTCACATCGAGAGACATTCTTTGTAGCCTAAAGGGATAGTAGCAATAGATTTGGTTAGTCAGATGCACCCTTTCTCCCAGTGGTAAAAATATAAATACGATAACTCTGGATAACCTCCCGGGTGAAATGCTCACCGATATCCGTGCGCTTGCGGATCATTTTCTAATTGCGTTGCCAAATATCAACAATAACTTATCCCTATTTCCTTTTCTTTTCAAGAATAAGACTCTCCAGACAGCTTATTCTCCTTTGCCATCGACATTTTTGATGACGAAGGCGAAGAAGCAAGCTCTTCTCAGGCAATAGGAATCTCATCGGTAGAGATTAAAGCTAAGCTAGAAGACCTGTTAGCCTTGCTCCATCAAGATACTGCCCAACTGGTTGATGATTCTAACCCAGCCAAAGCTTTGTTTAAGACCTTTCATGGTCAAATTCCAGCCGATACCGAAGAGATTCTCTTTCATGCTGCTCATCTAGAAAGCCGCTAGCTTCAATACCAGAAAGCCACTCAGCGCCTTGCCGATAGAGCTACTTACGCCTAACTCTCAGAGGAAATGATGCAAGTAAAACGCGTTGCCGATGAAAAACACAAGAGCACCGGTGTCGTGCAATCCTTTGGAGATGTATTGAAGCAAAAGATTTCTGACTTGTCGGCAAGAAGGGAAGCCCTGTTAGCCGAACTCAAGCAAGTAGAAGAAACCCTGACCCAAGCTCGGCAAGAAGAAAGTCAACTGCCTGAAGCGCTCAAAATCCTCCAGCAAGAGAGAGATACTCAGGCTCGAAAGGCGTTGCATATGAGGAAGAAATTGAAACCAGTCGAAGGTTTTGCCGATGAAGACGTTCGAGAGATAGAAGAGGCCAACCAGATCCGTCTGTGCGCCATATCGACTATTCAGGCTATGCTGAACCTGTGAGCTCTTCATCGGCAATTTGTTCTATCCTGCCCTCAGAAACTTTTAATCATTCTGGTCTAGACGATAGGACTGTTATCGGCACTTTTAACCATCATGCATGACCCCAGATACATTTCATCTAGCCGATAGGAGTGTTATCGGCACTTGAACTTCTATTTGTCAACCCAGATACTTGGGTAATACTTCTTTAAATATTTTCCATTAAATGCTCTGGGAAATTCAACTCTTTCAAGTGTTTCTAAAATACAAGCGTCGCCACGAGCAGACAGATTTACCCGATAAGGACATTCCCAATTAGGAGACCATTTTCCAAATTTTGAACTTTTAGTCCCAATTGGTAGAATTAATTTCCATACCAAATCTCCATCGGCAAACACCTTAACTTTTACTTTTTTATCATACCATCTAGCAACTCTCTTCTTATTTTCTTCTATACTTATCAAAGCCCTCAACCGATGCTCTACCAAATCATCCAACTCATGTTTCATCAAAGTAGCATAGTCATCGGCAGCCAATTGATCTTGGAAAGATATCCGCCTAGATCCAGACTTAATCTCCCATGGTAACACTGCATCATGTCCATATACCAACTGATAGGGTGAAACTTTGGTCGATCCATGACACGCCATCTGATATGACCACAAGGCTTCATTTAACAAGGTATGCCATCTTCTAGGATTTTCTTCAATCTTTCGCTTGATGAGTTTAATAATCACTTTGTTAGAAGCTTCGGTTTGTCCATTAGCTTGAGCATAATAAGGAGAAGAATTCAATACTTTAATCCCCATACCGATTGCAAACTCATCAAATTCTCCTGATGTAAACATAGTACCCTGATCGGTAGTTATTGTTTGAGGAGTACCAAATCAGTAAACATTGTGCTCCTTCACAAAATCAATCATGTTAGCCGATGTCACTTTCTTCAAAAGAATAGCTTCAACCCATTTAGTAAAATAATCAGTAGCAACTAAGATGAATTTATGCCCCTTGCTTGATGGCAGATAAATCTGGCCGATGAGATCAATAGCCCATCCCCGGAATAGCCAAGGCTTAATAATAGGATTCATGGCCGACGCAGGTGCCCTTTGAACAATGCCAAACTTCTGACATCCTTGACACCCTTTGAAGTATTTAAAGCAATCTTCAAGTATAGTCGGCCAATAATATTCGTTTGTTCTAATCATCCATTTCATTTTAAAAGCCGATTGATGTGCTCCACATACTCCTTTATGGATCTCAACCATCAAGCTCCTAGCCTCATCATTACCCAAACATTTGAGCAAAACTTCATCTATCGTTCGATAATATAATTCTTCCTCAAGGAATACATACTTGGTAGCTTGAAACCTAACGCGTCTTTCAACCTTCTTGGATGGATCTTTTAAATATTCAACAATTTCCTTTCTCCAATCATCGGTACTGACTACCGATAATACACCCAAGATGCGCTGAGCTAATCGGTTAGCTTCTTCATTATGCAATCGAGGAATATGCTCTAACCGGAAATCCTTGAATTCCTTTAACAGTTGTATGCACCTTTTGTAGCAAGCTATCAAAAACTCGCTTCGGCATTCATAAATCCCGACCAACCGATTTATAACAAGCGTAGAATCACCGAAGATTTCAACAACATCGGCACGAACTTCCTTCAATAATTCCAACCCTTTGATTAGAGCTTGGTACTCAGCTTGATTATTTGTCGACGTGGCAACAATCGGCAAAGAAAACTCATACTTCTATCCACGAGGAGAAATTAGTACTATGCTGATTCCTGCCCCGTGGTCACACATGGATCCATCAAAGAAGAGCGTCCAAGGAACAATTTCCAAGGCATTCACTACACCGCAATGTTGAGTTACAAAATCAGCCATAATCTGCCCTTTAACTGCTTTAGCCATTTCATAGCGCAGATCAAATTCCGACAACACCAAAATCCACTTGCCGATTCTACCACTCATAATCAGCATAGATAGCATGTACCGGACTACATCATCTTTGCATATAACAGTGCATTCGGCCGATATCAAGTAATGTCTTAATTTGATGCATGAAAAATATAAACATAAGCACAATTTCTCAATTGCCGAATACCTTGTATCAGCATCCACCAATCTTCTACTTAGATAATAAATCACACGTTCCTTCCCTTCAAATTCTTGAATTAGAGCCGAACCGATGACCATCCCATCGGTAGATAAATACAATTTGAAAGGCTTTCCTTGTTGAGGTGGAACCAGAACTGGAGGATTTGTCAAATAACTCTTGATTTCATCCAATGCTAATTGTTGCTCTTTCCCCCATACAAACTCTTGATCGGCTTTTAATTTGAGCAAAGGACTAAAAGAATGAATCTTACCAGACAAATTATATATAAATCGTCTGATGAAATTTATCTTGTCGATCAATGATTGAAGTTCAGTCTTATTGGTGGGAGCAACTATTTTGTTGATGGCATCAATAGATCTCCTACTAATTTCAATCCCTCTCTGATGCACCATGAAACCAAGAAATTGTCCTGCCGATACACCAAATGCACATTTATTAGGATTCATTTTTAAACCATGCTTCCTTGTGCACTCCAACACTTTTCGCATATCTACTAGATGCTTTGTGAAATCTCCACACTTAACCACTACGTCACCAATATAGATTTCCACCAGCTTGCCGATGAACTCATGAAAGATAAAATTCAAAGCCCTCTGATAAGTAGCACCAGCATTCTTCAAGCCAAAGGTCATGACTATCCATTCAAACAATCCAACATGACCAGGACATCTAAATGCAGTCTTTTGAATATCTTATTCAGCCATGAATATTTGATTGTATGCTGCATTGCTATCCATAAAGCTAATGATCCGATGTCCAGCTGCAGCATCAACCAGCAAATCGGCAATCGGCATTGGATAACCATGCATCAGCGTAGCCTTATTGAGATTCCTAAAGTCAATGCAGACACGAAGCTTCCCATTCTTCTTGTAAATGGGAACAACATTGGAAATCCATTCGGCATACCGACATTGCCGAATAAATTTAGCTTCAATAAGTTTAGTTATTTCGGCCTTAATATCAGGAAGAATATTAGGATTGCATCGGCATGCTGGCTGCTTATGCGGCCGAAATCCAGACTTGATAGGCAACCGATGTTCAACAATTGATCGGTCTAAACCAGGCATCTCGGTATAATCCCTACCAAAGCAATCTTTATATTCCTTTAACAAATCGGTTAATTGTTGCTTACACTCAGAATTTAACTTACTACTAATAAAAGTAGGCCTTGGCCTATCACCATTACCTATATCTACCTCTACTAATTCATCGGCCGATGTAAAACCCTGGCCTAGTTTTCCATCATCGGTGAACCTATCGATTAAAACCCTTCATCAGAACCGACTGCTTGGATCAGTGGAATTTTATAACCGGCAACTTTGAGAAAATCTTTCTCCCAAACTTCTCCTGAAATGCATCTGGTCCTTTCATAAGTATCTGCCTCTGCCAATGCGATGACATATGACGAATCTCCTGGGACAATTTCAATCTTGTCACCTACCCACTGAACCAAGCATTGGTGCATTGTAGATGGAATGCAGCAATTGGCATGAATCCAATCTCTCCCCAATAAAAAATTATAAGCACCCTTTTCATGATGACAAAGAAAGTTGTCGGCAAGGTCTTGCTGCCGATGGTCAACTCAACACATATGGCTCCCTTGACTGGAGACACATTTCCATCAAAATCCTTTAATATCTTATTGGTTTTGGTCACATCTTGATCTCCTTTGCCAAGTTTCTGATCTACTATATACAGCATAATATTGATAGCAGCTCCACCATCAACAAGTATCTTGGTCATCAGCTGCCCATCAACCCTACCTTTGACAAATAAAGCCTCTCATCATCAGCGGTCTTTTCAAAGATAGCTGTCATCGGATCAAGAGCTAACTGAGCTATGTGATCGGGGAAATCTATCTCCTCATCATCACTAAAAGGTGCAAGGAATTCCATCGGCAACATAAACACCATATTAACATCTACCGATGGACCTTTTCCTTTGTGGTCTGACTGCTGCCGATCTCCAGACTTAGTAGAATTCTCTCCCCTACTCAGTTCTTCTTGTCGCTCCGGCTACAGCCTTCTTTTCTGTGTTCTTGTCAACCCTTCTGGACACCACGGGGGAAGTTGTGGTTGCTTCACCGGTTGACACCGAACCTCCCTTGATTCCATCCGATGAGTATTAGCATCTCTACAAAATACAAACTCATTGGGAACTCATGCATTTGCCATCTCCTCAAGCTCCTCTTGGTTTCTTGGAAAATAGCCAACATGTTCACCAAGCCTGTCGTGCACACTGAGCTTGCCCCCCAGCCGATCGTGAACTGATGTCCTTCCACTAATCGGCCCACCAAAACGCCGATCATTGTTCTGATACTGCCGATTTAGTCTATCATACCGATTATAACCATTGCACTCAGGCAGTCTCTAACAGTTGGTAGCTTGATGTTTTGCTCCCAATAGTGGATGAAGAACGGGCAATTCCAATGATCTTTATGCCGATTCTACTCTTGTCGGCGTCTTTCTTCTTCCCGACGGCGATCTTCCTGCTGGCGACGATACCGATCTTCACGCTGCTGCCATGTTTCCCGATGTCTCCCATGGGTGATCACAATGCCGGACCGAGGAGGCCTTCCAGAGCTAGTGCTTTCTTGGATCAAGCCCTTGCCCTTGGCGTCATCGGCAGTAATCTGGTGCTGGGGATCTACCGATGCACTTCTCTCAGCTGCTTCCGATATCAAGACTTTGGTCTTTCCCTTGGCATCCAGCATGTTTGTGGGGAAAGGATGCTGGTCAATCTTCATCGGCTTCTGGGCTTTGGTGCTATCAAATTTAATTCTCCTAGACTCTATAGCCGATTGCAACTGTTGTCTGAAGACCTTGCATTCATTTGTACTATGAGACATTGCGTTATGCCACTTACAATATTTGATCTTCGTTAACTCTTCTGCCGATGGGATCACATGGTTGGGCGATAACTTAATTTGCCCCTCCTGAAGCAGAAAATCAAATATCCTATCGGCTATTGTGATATCAAATGCAAACTTTTCTGGCTCTTTATGGCCGAAAGGGCAAGACATCGGCTTTTTATTTTTTACCCACTCTGCCAAGCCGATGACTGGTTCTTCATCAAAATCTGAACTTGTTGCCTCATCGACAAATGACACCTTTTTATTCCAAGCTTTCTTGGGTTCAAAAGCCTTGATATCCTGATCAGAAATCCTCTGTACCAAATGACTTAAACTTTCAAACTCTTGAGATGCATACTTGTCTTTGATATGCGGCAACAATCCCTAAAAAGCCAAATCGGCTAGCTGCCAATCATCTAGAACCAGACTATAGCATTTATTCTTGACATCTCGCAATCATTGCACAAAACATTCAACCGATTCATCATTGCGTTGCGTCAGCCTGACTAAATCGGTAATCTTCTTTTCATGAACTCCAGCGAAGAATTATTTATGGAACTGCTTCTCTAGATCGGCCCAAGTAATTACTGAGTTTGGAGGCAATGAAATAAACCACATAAAGGCCAAACCGGACAAAGATAATGAGAATAAACGAACCCTTAACTCATCTCTGTTAGCAGCTTCCCCACACTGGATGATGAACCTATTAACATGTTCCATGGTTGACGTATCATCCTGTCCAGAGAATTTTGTGAAATCCGGCACCTTGTACCGATTTGGAAGCGGAATTAAGTCATACGCAGGAGGATACGGTTTCCTATAAGAATAAGTGTTGACTTTGGGTTTTATCCCAAACTGATCTCTCATCACCTCAGCTATCTTATCGGCCCAATAGGCATCGGCATCCTACCGATGAGCGGGTTGTTCTGGTACCTGCTATAAGCTTCCACGTGTCTCTGCGGTGCACGATCTCCAGGGAACATAACATTAGCTACCGCCTGTTGACCACCAACTTGCTGAGCAAGATTCATTGGCTGATTGATCAATCCTTGATTCTGAAACCCAGGTTGCATTGGTCCCTGCTGAAATCCCATAGCCTGAGGATTCTGCTGAGGCATTTGTGGAAAGACAAACTGCCCTGTCCATCCATTGTTAACATTCATTGGCGTAGGTCCTGCCGATGGCTGATAATTGGGCACTATCATTGAATTAACATACCCCGGCTGTGTCATAAACCTTTGATGCGTCGACAGTGGATCCGCCGATGCATTAGGCATTTGGAATGTTGGCATCTAAGAATTCCCACTAAAAGGTCTTGCAGTAGTAGTTGTAGAATACTGAGGATTCTGAATCATCGGTGATACTAGGGGTGCCGATGTCATAGGAGCCTTGCCTGTCGTATCAGCCACTTGAGATGTCCCAGGAATATTTGCACTAAAGTCCTGGGGCATACCATATCTCCACCAGTTGGGAGGAACTTGACAATTTTTAAACACAAACCCTAACATTGCCGATTCCAATAGATCTGTAGCAAGTTGGATTTGTCCTTCTGATGTTGCTGGATTAGTCGTCATCGGTGCGGATTGCCCATTAGTCATCCCTAATGTGCTTGGAGGCGAAGTAACTTCCATACCCGCAATGGCTAGAGTAGCCGATGGAGCCGTAACCGATGATGATCCTGGCTGATGATAGGCCGGGCCCACATAAGATGGTGGTATCTGTCCTTCTTTGAAAGTTCTAGCCACAGCATTGAAAACTGTATTGGACAACACACTGGATTGATTGATTGAAGCACGATTAATAGCATTGTCAACCATCTCTTGTAGTTTACTAGGATTAGCTTCAAAAGTGATTTGCCGAGGCATCAGCAATGCTTCCTTTTGAATCACTTCGCCGCTCGTGTTGACAATGAAGGACTTCAAACACAGCTGCTTGTACTCCTCCAAAGCTTCTGCCATAGCTTCTGTTCGACTCTGAGATTGGCTTCTGTCACGGGGATGATATTATCCGTATCGAAATCAGTGTTCGACATGTTGATCTTGATGATGAATCTTAACATGTTCCACTGGGCATGCCAAAAGATGTGTTGGTGCAAAAGTAGATCTGCAAACACAAAGGGCTAATACCCGGTTCGATGTAAAGGCATGCCAGCCGATTTGACCTTACAATCGACAAAGGTGATAACTCGAATACTTTGGTCCCGACAACAGCGATACGCCCGGATGCCACGGCCAAGAGGTATTCACGCAGAACTTGAGAATTCACCAAGTTTGACTCGATGAATTCCTAAGAACTCGTAAGTAAAAGGAAAAATATATAGGTTGACGAAGTCGTCGAAAATTAGATGCTGGAATAGATGTAAAAACTTGTGTTTGATTGATTGTGTTGTTTATTACATTGCTATAGGGTCTACATTTATATGCTGTCCAAAAGAGTTACAACCAGACACGACTAGGACTCTAATTCCAAATTGAACGGAATCCGTAGACAAAACAAACTCTAATAGCTATGGCAAACGTTAATTTATCCACCACAGGCGATCGGCACACCGTCACCATCCCATCAATAATTCCTACGCCTCCTTCCGTTATCATTGGCAAATCACCTTCCATCGACATCGGCAACCACCAATATCGGTCATCGGCATAGATCAATCACCATCCCTGGACTTGGCCACATTATTCCATTTTCGTCATCGGCATCAATCCCCATCGGCAACTCCTTTGACAACCAGTCACCACTCTTTCACCTGTTGATCTATATTTCATTAACTCCCAGATACGTGTCCAAAGATACGTGTCTAAAAATGGTGTCAACACATGCACATGGTGGTGTACACTTGATGGTGTTGGCACATTTGCAAAGGAGATGGAGTTGCTAGGGTAGAGAGGGATTCGGTGCTTTTGAGAAAATTAAGTGCATATTTTCTTTTGTGCCGGTGGGATATTTGGAGAAGTCACGGGAGTGTTTCTCGCTGAGAAACACTCACCAGACGCTGGGTTTGGCAGCACCGGACGCTGGACTAGAGAGTCCGGTGCACTGTCAGCTGCTGGTGCAGGCGTTGAGTGCACACCGGACGCTGGCACCGGACGCGGACAAGACACTGTTTGCACGTCCGGTGGTGCGTGACATCAGCAAGTGCATGCGAGGTGTTTCTGACTTGAGAGCACTGGACGCTCAGGGTGCGTCCGGTGTCTCGCGTTCGGTGACCCTGCAAGTTTGCGATGCTCTCTGTGCATGAGTCCGGTGACCACCGGACACGTTTGGTGTGGACCAGTAGAGCGTCTGGTGATGCTGTGTCAGGCGTGAGCGTGTGCTAGCCGTTGGCGGCAATGGTCGAGTTCAAACGGCTAGTGACACGTGGCTGAAGCCTAAGCACCGGACGCTGGGGGTTGAGCATCTAGTAGGCCCATCCCGCCATAGTTGTACACTCCCTTCATTCGAAGAACCCTTGTTGATTCTAAACTTCATTCGTTGTTGGCAATCTTAGCACAATCACTGAAGATAGACACAAAGCCTAGTCCCCGGCAATGGTGCCAGAAATGCTTGTTGACTCTTCTTAATGTCATCACTAGATATTAGCAACGATGCCAAAAATGTCAGGTGGGTACTTCTTATGTCTATTGGATTTTTCCACAAGCCCACAAAATATACCAATGTAGCACTTCACCGAGGACGAGTATTCCAAGGTATCATTATTTATTTTATCCCAAGGGAAAGCTATGCTAGGATGTTTAATAAAAGAGAAGAGAGATCCTTATGTCTTCTATGATCTAGTATTGACTAGTGAAGAAGGGGGATAAGTGATTGATAGGAAGGGTAGATAAGTAAGGTAGCAAAGAATAAAATCTAAAGATAACTGGTAGAGAGTTAGCTAGGTCGGAGGACAACGAGTGAGTATAGGACTCCTATGTATCTAACTTTACTTTTGTGTACATGATCCTAATAGATAGCTGACTCAACTAGACTGATGCCTTACTGCTTGTGTGAGTGGGATAGCCAAGAAAATAAGAGAAAGAATCCCTGCTAAAGTGACTATACTCTTACAGATGCCCTGCCTTTTAAGAACTAGTTCGTACATGAGGAGATCCTAATGCTAAGCATGACCTGTCACTTCCTGCCAGTGTGCTCCTAACGTCCATCCAAACTAGCGACCATCAAAGGTGAGCCTTAGTCTAAGCACCGCACTTACACTAACTCTCACAACCCTAAATACCCTGATCAGATAACTAGAGTTCGTATGCAAGATAGGACGATGAAACACACACAAGGGGTTGGTTACAGAAAACCAATCCAACTAAGTAAACTACACTACTAAGACAAGCACACAACAAGGCTATAAAGATAGACTTGCACTAAGTAAAAACTTAAGTAAACACTAAGTAAACGAAGAATAATATATTGATAAAAGGAAAGTCTTACAAAAGAAGAAAGATACAAGAGCTATACTAGACTCTGCAGAAGACGACTCCAAAGATCCCAAGCTTTGCTCAACTCGACTCTAACTTCCACTCTAGACAAACTACTACTACTACTACTACACTACTTGATCCTTGAAGGATTGAGAGACTTAAAGCTTTGGTCTCTTCTAGGGATACCTCTCAAGGGTGGAAACAGCCTCTATTTATAGAGAAGGGAGAGGGTGTGCCATGTCAGCGATCCGTGTGCTCCATGCCTCTCCACCCTTGGATAAACTAACCTTGTAACCACCATAGATGGACAGCCAAGGTAATTTGGACATGTGAAAGTTATGCTTGAGTCAGTGGGGAGCTAACTGACCTGGTTGGGCACCAGGAGGGAGTCACCCAACCCCTATATGGCAGGTGGGCCCAGCAAGGGTCTTCTAGAAGGTGACCCCAGTTGTCATGTGAAGTGGCTCCAACATTTGTCAACGATTTGTCATGTTGCTTACTTAATTGTGGGCCCATGGATCCATGTGCAATGATCTTTTACCACTAGAAGTTGATCTGAGGGTGGAAATGGACTCCAGGGGTCTCCACATGGATTGTACTTCATAGCTCAACTCCTAGTGGGACCATGATGGGGTCGCCCGACCCTCTCATTGGGTCCTTCCAAGGTGCATTTTCTTGTTTCCTATAATGAAAGGCTAAGAGTACAAGTGGAACCAGTTATGGATAAAATATGTTCATGTTATTATATTCTTCCTTGAGACCGAGGCATGTTGATGGTGTTTTGAGTGTGAATTTCTATGGTTTATCCATCGTCAACAGGATCCCCAAGCTTAACCTTTGCTCGCCTCGAGCAAACAATCAAACTTAGCATCGGTGGATCAAGTATTGTTACTATGCTCACATTTCAAGAGTACCATGTGTACAACAAAGTTCTTCTTTTTGAATGGAAAAATTAGCTTAAAAAGTCACCCACATTACCTTTGTCCTATATGGTGCTTATGGCTTTTCCTTTGTCTTAGGTGGTTGAAAGATAGAACAGTTTGACTTCAGCACTCATTTTCTTATTCTTAGCAAGTGTCATACCAGAGGTTTTGCAATAACTTTCAAAAGAAAACTTAATGTTCCTCATATGGTTCTCTCAAGTGACTCAAATGGTGTATGATTTCTCACCAAGGCATATGGTAAAAGTTGCCTTCCTTAATTCTTCCTACTTCTAAAAAGCATATGTGCACCTCAAGGTAGGGATAAGGAAAGATAGCATACTCACTTTGCATTTATTGCGAAGTCAAAGCATGGATCCAAAAGAGAAGTGTCATACCCCTAGATCAAGATGTGCAAGTATGTGGTATATAGTGGACTAGGTTGCTTTTTTATTTGATAAGATATCTCTCTCTATATTTTTTCTATTGAGACAAGGCTAGCTCTTTTTTTTCATGGACCTTCACGTGCCCATATGTATATATATTTTGCATAGCCCTTTTTCTCGTGTCTCATCTATTACACTATATTTGGAGAGTTATTCTAATACTTGAAGCATGGAGCAACTTATTTGGTGGAAATGGAGAGCATATTTTTGCGTACTTCCGATGTAGAAGCAGCATGTATGCGTGGTGTGTGCATGATCTTGATCTTGGGGGCATGATAAGTCTCTTAAACAAGGGTCAACAAGACTTGACAACACTCAACACAAAGCAAATAGTTTATGTGGAAGGTTCATGAACATGTAGAGCATATATGGTTGTGGTTAGGGATGGATATCAAGCCAGCTCGGCTCGTTAGTGGCTCGGCTCGTTATGGCTCGGCTCGTTATAGCTTGTTATACAAACGAGCTAGAAGGCTGGCTCGGCTCAGCTCGTTAGTGAGCTCAAGCAGCTCGTTTGGCTCGCGAGCCAAATCATAAAAACATAGTACAAAGAGACTATAAATTTATACAAGTAATTGAGCAACAAATACATCACATGCATAGTTAAAATGAACTAAACAAAGTACTTATAACTTCAACAATTCAACAAACAAACTAGAGTTTTGTCCAGCCATCCTATTATGATCACCACTGTGGCTATGTGATAGTCATACTCATACAAGTTAAGCATCATCCATTGATAGATAAAATTAGGGATTTACGAATGGGCTAGGTCGAGCTACTGAGAAATATTTAGGCATGTAGCCGAGACAATTTTAGTTGCTAGCATGATAATTGACTGGCTCGTTATGGCTCGCGAGCAGCTCACGAGTTGGCTCGTCATAAAATGAGCTGGCTCATTATAAAATGAGCTAGCTCGTTATAAAACGACTCGAGCTCGAGCCGAGCTATTAATGAGCGAGTCGAGCGAGCTAGTGAGTTATGAGTTTTTTGCCCAGCCTTAGTTGTGGTAGGAATTTAACAACATTGAAGAACAACAAAGATTTAAATCATTTGAAGAATAATTCTTCGGTATTTCGACATGCTTAGAACAATACTATAGGAGCGCTAATCTCACTATCTCATATCCCTCAACAACGTAGACTTAGTTCTAGCACTTGCAACCCACAAAGTTTTTGGGTTCATGATGGTTTAAGTGAGCTAAGTAATCCATACTTAGAGAAATTCTAAGCTGTAAACTAGGTACTAAGAAAATATTTACAAGGTAACTAATCATCGTTTCCATGAGGAAGATAAACGTACACGAAGCATATGTGTTAAGCAAGATAAGCAAATATTTTTGGTATTTTCATTTTTTAAAATTTACTAAGATGAATAACTAGAATGCAAAATGCTAAGGTCGAATACTTACCTTAGTGGGGGAGAGGACCTCCCCAAGCTTGGCTTTTGCTCACTGTGGTGGCGGATAATGTTGGAACCATCTGTCCCAACGTTGTTCTTCCTCAGCTTGTATTACTTGTAGAAGTTGGGCATTTTGTTGTGCCAGCTACAGTGTTGCTTCTTATACAATGTGCATCACGCCCATGTTGTCGATGAGGTCATTCATCTCTGTACTTCGATGGTGCCTTTCACTGCCCCATGGTCGAGGAGTACGCTGCGGGCGTGGAGGCCTCTATATGGACCCTAATATGTCCATAGAGCTCACCTCATTGCCTTCTTCAACTTTGTCACCTACAGGATTTCAGGGACATCCTTGTTCCATTTGAGCGGCTCATGACATTCCTCTTGTCACTCTGTGTGTCCTACAACATTTTGGCTGCGTGCCTCTTTGTCCAATTTAATGGTTAGTGCGTGGAGTGCATACAACCGATGTTTCTCACAAGGGAGAGGAACTTCGACCGTATGGCCTGGATAAACCATTTTAAGTCCACCCCTTGGACCTCTTTTGAGCACATTTATATTAATGAAGACATCCTCATTTAAAACCTCTTTAGCAGAGGTGATGTACTCAAAGGTATGTGGCTCTAGTGCACCTGTTGATTCAGCTATATGAGTAATGAATGATGTGAAGTAGATGGGTTTTCTATACTCAAGGAGTTGAGCCAATAGTCCACTAGCAGTTTGACGGGTGAGACTTTAATTTTGCATACCATTGCATAGAGCAGTTTAAGTTCTTCATCACTTAAGGTGTTACCTCTAGTTCTAGGAAAAAGAGTCATACACATCCAGTAATGAAGAAAACATAGGGTCGGGTTATGGATTTGGTGGGGTGTAAGATTAGAGCAATCAATGGAACCAAATATTGCTTTCCAAAAGTCATTTTTTCTAAACCCGATAGTGGTATGGTCTAGATCAAGTTTGCAATCATGCTCACATCCTAGGGTCATGTTCAAGATGCTCCAAGTTAAATTATATTCTTCCCCAAACATGCGAAAGGCTACCCCATTGATTGTTAATTATAAAGACACAAAAATTCTTAGGTGAGCACTTCTATTCCAAGTGTGGGAACCATCCAAAATCCTCCCCATCCAATTGCATTAAAAACAACATTAAATTCTGCACTCATACCTATGCGGTCCTCGAGACCCGGATCGATGATGCTTGTGCACCGGAAACTGCTTGCTCGTAGGGTGTTGTATTTCTGCAGCTCTTCTTGGTTTAGCATGAGGCCACTCTCAGGCTCTCTTACCCCTGATGGAGGCTCATAGAGTACCACTTGGTGGTAGCTCTCTTCCTAATCCCTTCTCTCATTTGTTCCTTCGGTGTGGTGAGAGTCATGGGAAGAGCTCTCACCCTTCTTAGACTTCTTGAACCGGGAGGTGAGTAACTTCATCTAGCTGCACAAGTGAGAGAAACCAAACTCCTACTACTCCTACTATGCAAGAGATAAATTGCAAACCTTTTTGTGTTTTTGTTTTGGGATGCTACTTACTATGCTAAACTTGAGAGAGAACTTGCAACAAGAGAGAGGAGAAGAATGCTTGTGAGCTCGAGATGATTCAGAATGGTTGGGTGTGGAGTAGAGCTCACAATGCATGGGTATTTATAGGGGGAGAAGGGCATGTGGTGGACACCCTATGTAGGGATTCACCAACATCCCTTTTAGCACTTTGATTCAAAGTTTGCTTTGGGCAAGGAATCTTATATCAAAAGATGAAATCACATTTCAGAGATGGTCCAAAGTGGGAGTCGGCTGACACCCACCCTATGCCCTCCTTTGCTTTAAGCATTGTGTCATGAGTTGTCTAGTAAAGTGGGCTAGGTGTGGACCAGAAGTGTTGACATTTCTCAGAGATTTCTTTTCCTAGTGCTTAGTGAAAGAGAAAAGATGATAGGCTAAAGTGGAGACATGTCTAAAGAGATTCCTATGGACCATGGGGACACCAAAGCATGCCTATGTGACCACTTTGTAGGATTTGAGCATTGTGATAAAGCACTAGGAAAAGACCATCTTATGTTTAAAGTGATAAAGCAAAGGACCATTTATTTTTAAACTTGGTTAGAGTGACATGCATATGATTCATGTGTTAAGCATCTGGGAGATAGCAGAGTGCAGGTGGAACAATATGGGGGTCGAGCGACCCCCACTTTGGTGCTCCACTTGCACCCAAGTGCTGGCATCATATCACTATACTAAGCCAAGGTGAAAGAAGGGTCAGTGGGACCAATGGTGGGGTCAGACAACCCCACCTTTGGTGATCCACCAGGTCAAAACATTATTGTAAGTTGTTCTCAAGTTTTTATTTATTATGGTTAAGTATTTTGTCAAAATAAATTATGCAAGGCTACAACTAAGAATGCAATTGAAAAGTGCAATGCAAGAATGGAAATACAGAAAGCAAATATGAGATAACTACTGTTTTACCTTACCAGCATGGGCTCCATGTTTTAGGTCCATAGAGCAGGACCTCTCCATTTGGTTCATGCTTTGGGTGCCTGAAAGCCCAAGTTTGGTTTTGGTAATTAATGACACCAAGTTGCTAATGCCTTGTGTTTAGGTTATTTGAGTTAGGAATAACAACACATGTGATGAAGGTGCATGGTGGCATGGAAAGGTGGCCACATGATCACAAAGGGATGAAGCATGAAGTGAAGATCATAGTGATAGACGAGAAGCAAAGTTATCAAGGCAAAGGTATAAACATAGGGTTTTACTTTTGTCAGTCTAAGAAAAGTAGAGAAGTGATTGACCGGGTTTAGGATAGATAGTCGACTATCAAGAGGGGAAATCACGATCATCTCTCGAATCAAGTGCTACGAGGTCCATATCTTGAGCATATGCATTAGGATCTAGTAAAGTGCTAACCTATCTGCTTTGGTAAAATGTTTGTCAAAAGCTAACACACATGCACTTTGGTGGTGGACACTTGTTGGTGTTAGCACACTTGCAAAGGAGGTGGAGTTCGACGCTTTTTAGAAAAATAAGTGTATATTTTCTTTTGCGCCGGTGGGAAATTTGGAGAAGTCGCGGGAGTGTTTCTCACGACGCAGTGCGTGGAGTCACCGGACGCTGGCCTGAGCGTCCGGTGTGCTGTCAGTGCTTGGCCCTATTAGGGTTGAGCACCGGACGCACTGCATCGGACGCAAGGTGTTCCCTGTTCGTGCGTCTGGTGTGGTCTGACTTAACTCAAGGGTGTCTGACTGAGAGCACCAGACACTCTGAGTGTGTCCGGTGGTGTGTGTCCGGCGTGAGTGGGTTTTGCAACCCTCTCTGCGCACGAGTCCGGTGCTGCGAGTCCGGTGAGGTCGCGGTTTGCAGAACTATCTGCGCACCGGTCCGGTGAGTACTGGACGCATCCGGTCTCACTTAACCATGTCCGGTGGTTCGCAGGTAGCCATTAGAGACTGACATGCGAGATTCAAAGGAGAATACGTGGCCAACCCTAGAGCACCGGCCGCAGGGGGTCAAGCGTCCGGTGATCACTTGGTAGCATCCGGTGTGCCTGACTGCAGCACATTGAAAACACCCAACGGCTATTTTCTTTGAGAGAGCTTATAAATAGTGGGTGATCGGCTTTTGGGGGTTAACTCTTGCACATTTGATTACTTGAGACATACATTGCGCTAGAGAACACTCCTTCTACTCATCTCCTTGCTTGATTGCTAATCTTAGTGAGATTGAGTGAGATTCAAGTGCATTGCTTTGAGAGTTGCATTTTAGTGGCACTTGATTCTTGAGTTTGCTAAGATTTTCTTGTTACTCTTGGGTGTTTCCTGATGCCCTAGATGTCTTGGAGCAGCGTTGGTGCTGAGCTCATGATTGGAGATTGTTTCGAGCCTCACCAAGTGATTTGTGAGGGGTTCTTGAGCCTTCCCCGCGGGAGATCGCAATTGGCTACTCTAGTGGATTGCTCATGGCTTGGAGGATCCCCATCTTGTGAGTGGATGTGTGGCACCCGTTGAGTGTTTGCCTTTGGACTGCCAATTACCTCGTGATCCATCATGTGGGTGTATCGCCACAACGAGGACTAGCTTGCCGGGAAGCAAGTGAATCTCGATAAAAAATCTTGTGTCATCTCTTGCCGAGGATTCTCTTGTAGTTGTGATTGATTGATTTGCTATATTTCTCCTCTACAACGTTGGTATAACAATCACTCCCCTCTCCTTTACTTATGTGCAGACCTTGCTAGTTGTGTAGCTTGTTTAGCTTAGCTATCTTGTTTAGGAGTGTAGCAAGCTTCTAGTTGTGCTTTCTTGTTGTAACTAGTGTTTAGCTTTCTTGCTAGACTTGTGTATGTGGCTTGCATAGCCTAGTTGTGCTAGTGCTAGAATAGCTTCGCCTTTTATTTTACTAATCAACTTGTCTAGTTGAAGTTTGTACAAAATTTAAATAGGCTATTCACCCCCCTCTAGCCATTTGGACCTTTCAGTGCCTCAGATGGTCCTAGAGATGGGGATCATGATCGCACCTCTTTCTCCTGCCATACTTGTTTGATTTTGGCTTGTGGTTCAGTGAGTTCTTCCTTCTCTATTTCGACCTTGTTGGCTGACTCACCATTCTTATTCCTTTGGCATGGGTAATAGTGAGGTTTGTTCTTCGGTGCCTTGTCCTTCACCTACATGTTAGATTTACAACCATTGAATGGACACTTTACCTTTGTTCCTGGGAATTGAAGATGAATTTGGCTGGACCCCATGTAGATAACGGCATTGACCGTGTTGAGGAAAGGCCTTCCCAAGATGATAGGGAGTTCATTGTCGGCTCCCATGTCTAGGATGATGAAGGAGGCAGGGACGTATTTGTCTTGTACCTTGACTAGTATGTCCCTTTCCAGTCCCTCAGGGAACCGGATCATTTGATCGACCATCTGCAAGCGAACAAATGTTGGGAGCAAAGGCCCCCCTAATAGGTTCTCATAAGTTACCTTGGCCATGATGTTAAGTATAACACTCCTTGTGTTAGATTGCATGTTAAGCATGAGCATTGCATCAACATGAGCATCATCATACTCACTCATTAGCATCATATCATGAGATCACATGTCGTTTTGTGTATACTCTATGTGATTTGATTGCTTATCCGGCTTGCTATGTGTATAAGTAATGTGTGACCAATGTATACAAGTGCACATTGTCTTCCAAAATACTTTATTCATGCTTAGAACATCATTTGGAACAATGTTCATGTTGGAGGTTTCTCCCAAAAATGCCCCTAAGTCATGGTTAACCCTAGGTTGACTTAATTTGACCCCCAAACCTCATTCCAAAGATCTTTTATGAAACCAGTGTTAGAGACTTGGCATGTCAATGACCTCTAAAGAAAAGTTGTAGTAACTTTTATAAGCTACAAAAGTTGTTTTGGTACCTTTTCATGAAAATGCTTGGAACACACTCAAAATTTGCTCACAAGGCAAAAATCAGGACTGTTTTCACAATTATCCAAATTTGCCTAAGTCAGAATCGACTCAGTTTCAAGGTAGGGTACTTGAGAGCTCTTTAGTTTGAAATCTAGGCCAAACCAGACCTTGATCCTTTAAGCAAACCTGTAGAACTCGTGTAGCTCTATCTATTGGGACAAATTTAAGCAAAAACAATCAAGTGAATCGCGAGTAAAACGTTGACGAAGTTCAAGTTTCAGTCGGTGCTTTCCACTCTGAATCGCGAAGTTCAGTTGGAGGGCAGAATAGGGTGCCGCCGCGTGTCCGGCCACTTGCCGACTGTACCCCATCCATGGCCCCTCCTGTCAGCCCAGGCACCGTCCTCAAGTCGCCACGAAGCCATCCTGTGCCTCAGACGCATCGTTCACTCCACCAGAGCTCCACATTCTCTCCGCCATTGTTCTCGGCGAGCTCCGCCGTGCTTCGGAGACCTCTCCCAGCCACGCCACGCGTCCCGAGCCGAGCTACTTCATCCAAAGCTCTGCCATGATGTCCTCTACTTCGTCGTAGCCTCGGTTGTCCCAGTCAAGCACCGGTGAGCCCGCATTGCTCACTCCGCCGCGAGCTCCACCTCTTCAGAGTTCGTAGAGATCACCGGCAACGTGGCCAGGCTTCTCTGGTTCACCATTCGTATCCATTATTGTGCCATTAGCTTTGCCTCTCCTCACTGATGCTCGTCCTCAACCTCTACTGGGTATCCATGGCCCTAGTACTCCAGTGTATCACCGCTACTCAGCCATTCTCGACGGCGAGCACCTTAGGAGCCAGTAGAGCGCGAGCTATGTAGGTCCATCGATCCGCCTTGGAGAGAGGAGCATGATGGTGCCCTCGGTTTCCCCGGAGACCTCGTCGTCGTTAAGATCTCCGACGGCCAAGCTCGTCTCTGCTTTCTGTCTCTCTGTCGCGTGGGTCCCCTCTGTCAGCGGGTCCCACCCGTCAGTCTCTCACTCTCTCCCCTCCATCCTTTGTTTTGCAGATTCTGAGCTATTTTTGTAAAAATCATATCTTGTGTTTGGCAAGTCCAATTTGGGTGATTCAAATTTTTTCATGCTCCTGAGTAGATCTAGTTTTTAATAAAAATAGGAAACATGCTATGTTTTTGCAGAAATAAATAGCTATGATTTATCTCTTTTAATCCATGATAAAAAGAGGGTAATTATATCTTAAGATCTGTAAGTCCTATGACCATGCAAATTTTGGAGGGAGTTACTTATGCTATGAATAGGCTCTGATAAAGTTCTCATGATTTTTGGATGAATTATGTTGAAGCTATAAATATCCCTTGTTTAAATAGGAGTTTCTTGTGGTATTTTTAATAAATAGATTATAACTCCTTTTGTGATGAAACTTGCTGGGTGATGTAATCTTGTGAAGTTATAGCTAAGAAAAAACTGAAATCTGTTGTTTGATACTTCTTAATAGGGTTTCACATTTATGCCTTTAATGCCTTTGGTAGCTTGTCAGTTTTGCACGCTACAATCTACATATTCAATGGCGATGAAAATTTTACAGTAACCTTGTGGTAGCATGAGTAGCTTGCTGTAATTTTGCTGGAATTTTTGGAGCACTGGTACTATATGCTCATTAATTCACATTAATAATCAAATAAATAGAAAAGGGGATATTAAAAATGCGTTTTAACCTTGCCATGATGTTTTATGAAGTTTTCTTAGATATGTTCTAGCTACTGGTACTTTTGGTTTGGACCAATGTTACTTTCTTAATATGTGCTAAAATATTATTTTGCTTTTTTATGCCTTGTTTAGAGCAAATTCTGTGTAGCTGTTAGAGATTCCATAAGGACTGTTTGAAGATGAAGTTTTCTGGGAAACGTGTCTGCAACAAACTTGTAGCTAACTTACTTATCTACCTTGTGTCCAAATTTTATAGCATTTGGCTGAGTGGTTTAGAAGTTATGGCTGTTGCAAGTAGCTGCTACGAAGTGCTTGTTCTCTGGATTTTCCAGAGCAGACCTGAGAACTTGTCTGTTTTGACCTATTTCTGTTGGGAATCATTCTATGATGTCTAAAAGAGAATTGTAGACAATTTGTTAACCTTTCCAGAAAGTGCTCACTCACTTAGTTTGACCAATAGATAGCTAAGTTATAGCTAAAACTTGTGACTGCCCAGTCTGTCCTTCAACCCAGTTGCTGAGTATAAGTAGTTAAGGTTGAACAGCTTGTATAGTTAGCCTCTCTACCGGAGAAGAAGTATGCACATACTGTTAATATGTTGTTTGCTCAATCTTAGAAGCTTGTGATCATGTTTGCACTTTGTTACATGTTCCTTTAGCTTCTCACCATGACATATTGCATCCTATGTGCATTCCCTATGTTTATCACATTGTCATGCATACTTAGGTGCATCAAAAGGCGTGACGGTTTTGGAGTTCGCACCACCCGAGCCGGAGGAGCAGGAGAGGGAGAAACCTCAAGAGGAAGGAGCTGAGGAGGACTTGCCGGAGTGTCCTGACCACCGTCCTTCTACGTACATCGAAGGCAAGCCCCAGAGCATTATAAGACTCCCACTATTTTTGTTATCATGCCCAGCTGTCAATTAACTATGGTTATGTATTGATGCATTAAGTGTTAGGCGTTGATATGACAACCTTGCTGCATAATGACTACCTTGTCCACCTTATACCTCACCCTGAGTAGGTCTTGGATCAAAATACCGCTTAGCCATGCTTAGCTCGATAGAAGTCGGGTGATTTCCTATCACCTGCGAGAGATAGGTGGATATCTGATCACGGTTGGCTATATGGGCTATCATGGAATAACCATGTGGTAATAATGAATGGAGACCTGGCGGGAATGCGATAGTGAAGCAACAAGGCATGAAGGTCTTGGGTGTGGATCTATCCCTGTCTGTGTCGGTTAAGGACCGATACGCTGTACGTCCTCTTGTCATGTTGAATGCATGCCTGACACTTAGTTGGCCGGATAAGTCGTTCTGACCGTGAAGACTATGAGTCAACTTAGGCCGGATACCCCGTTCTGTTTGAGTGCGCACCCCGGTTGGTAGTAAGTATGTGCGGGGAGTCAATGGCGTAAGACCGAGGTGTCAGGTTGGAGTCCTGACCCTGGCAGATTCTCGTCCCTGGGGGTGCGGCGCTGATCGGACACGCGACTTGGTCCTGAGTTGTGCTAAAGGTGACCTAAGGCTGCTCTTGCAAAGTACGCCTAGGTGAGTGCTAGGAATACCCCTCCAGCTGGATAGGAATCGATCTGAATCACCGTCTCTCCCGGATAGTGAGAACTTGACTTGAGCAGCGGCAACGTAGAACTCACTGAATGAACTTAATGGTTATGATGAGATTGATGATGGCTATGTGATAATCCAGATATGGTTATTATTGTGATGCTTAATATTCAAGTGTATGCCTAGAACAGGTGCTAATCTAGTGAATAGCTGTTTTAAGTAATTAACTTGCTGCTAAAAGGAAAGAAATTGTGTACCATCAAAGTAAAGCTTTTTATACAAATGTGAGTCAAACCAGCCCACAAATATGAGCCTTGCATACTCCTTGGTGTCACTTTTTTTCTATTATTTGGCGGGTAAGTCTAGCTGAGTACATTCTCGTACTCGGGGTTTTATTTACCCTTGTTGCAGATGACACCATGTCAGTTATTGCGCTAACTGTCACCATCCCGCTGTGGATGAAGAGTAGGTCTGGGGCATGATCAGTTCTAGTTACTCTACTTATGCTTTTGTTAGGTTGATCATCGAACTGGCATGTACCGAACTAAGTGTGTGTTGTTTTAAAACTACTTTGCTTGCGCTATCAAGACTTGTGTTGTAACGACTTTATTTGAACTCCGATGGATGTAAAACTATGTTCTGTGATGAATGTTTGTAATCTGTGATGGAGATGCTTGATCATGTACGTCTTGTTGTAATCTGTGATGGAGATGCTTGATCATGTACGGTCTTGGTTGTATGTTGGTTGAATCGAGATCTTTTGAGGTTTCGTTGGACTACCAGGTTTATATGGGTTCAAGTCCATTGGCTTGACTGCTATCATGGTCGCTAATTCACTTGAATTCTTATAAATTGGACGGTTCTGTTACAGCAACACCCGATCCAAGGTTGTAGAAGGCATTGTGGAAGATTTGTGGTCCAATTTAGTAGGTGATGGTTGGGTGGCCTAGATCATCCTTCTTGGTGATGAATGGTGGGTCAAGGAGATAACTCCAATTCGACTGCAACGGAGGCTTACTGAATCTCGTGTTTACTAATTTAACACCTTCAATTGGATTCTCAGGTTTCCCTAGGATCTTAACTTGCTCGAAGGATGGGACAGGTGCTGTTAGTTGAGCTAACTGTGTTTCTAGCATTTTATTGAAGCCCAATTGATTTTTCATAGCAGAGTTAAAGCTATCCATTTTCTCACTTAAATTTTCAAGAATCTTATCATTAGCCATCATTTTCTATTTTAGATTGGCCTAAGACAAGATCCCTTAAAGAAGGTTGGTTACCATAAGAATTATTGAAATTATTGTTGTAACTGTTACCTTGGTTTTGGTAGATGGGGCAAGAATTCCATCCTTGTAGTTGTTGTTGGGGCCGGTACCCATTGTTGTTGTTGTTGTTGCTGCTGATGAAGCTTACCTCCTCATTTGTTTTGGGACAATTATTTCCTGAATGATCTTCTCCTCCGCATACGTCACACCAAGGATCGGTTTTGACAGCTCGTGCGGTTGTGTAAGGTTGAATGGCCTCTTGTTCCTTCTTGGAATCTTCTTCTACCTTTTTCATCAAGAGGTTCATTTTAGCGGAGAGCGTGTCCACCTCATTGAGGGCATGGATACCTCTTGATGAGGACATCTCAACCATGTATGATCTTTCTCATATCAATCATCCACCATCCAACCTAAAAGATACAATTCAAGGGCCATTTACAAGAAGTCGTGCCAAGAAACTACAAGAGTAGGTGAATTTTCATTCCTAATTGATTTCAATTTCAATATTTCTGAGAATGTTATACTACTTAAGTGCTCTATGTTGATTGTAATCTGGAATACACGTGAAGAAAAGGATGAAATGGACCATGAGGAATGGCCCAATAAGGAGGAATCGGACCAGCATGTTCAGACGTCCGATCAAACCCGTACTAATGGTTCAGACGTTCGAACCAACCACTTTAAAGAACATGTCATAACTTTCGATTCCCAAAAGCTATGAAGGTGAATGAAGACATTTTGGAACGCTTAAGAAGTCTATTTTTCAATGCAAGAAGTTCCATACATTTTGGATATTGTATGCTCGAGATATAGCCAGTTTGGTGAAGACTGCTCTACAAGTCCAAGTCTGTCATGTCAGGAAATTGGTACAAATATTTGTGTAAAACTGTACCAATCTAAAATGTGTCATGGTGCATGGCATATATCGCTGGAAAGACCATCAAGTTACATTTCTAAAGCATCCAACATTGTATCATTTGGACTTCTCAAGACGGAGTTATTGCAAAAATACTGAAAGCTGTTCTAGAAGACCAACAGCCTCATGTTCCCACTTGAGAAGCCATTTCGTGGAGGCCTTTTCACATTTTTAGTCTTTTTATTTCTATCTCAAGTTTACACCTATCTAGCAGGGCTGTTACTAGTATCAATACCCCCTAAAACTCATTGGAAACCAAGACTTTGATAATCAGAATAGAAACCACTTTGTTTAGCTGTGTGCTAACAAATCCAGAGAGAGATTCTCTACCCCTTTGCTATTGTGTTTTCCCTTGTAAAGATTACAGAAATGGCCACGTCATCGGCACCAAATTCATGTTCCTGATCTTTATGTTCAGGTTGTGTAAGTTGGTTCTTTGAGAGTATGGTTGGGAGAATCCTTGGTTTAGCCTGCCGTAGAGAGATGGTGGTTGGCTCCTTGTGCGTGTCGTTAGGTTGCACTAGTTATCACTGCTTGCAGCAAGTTATCCACCATTGTTTGGCACGTTATCAAGATCAAGATCCTACTTTGTGAAGATCGGGACAACGACCTCATCATCTGGTATCAAAGCTTTTGTTGCCACAGTAGGATTTTTACCCTTGGCTAAATATATATTTTGTGTTCGTCCTATCCACTAAAAAGACACAAAAATATTTTGCCTTAGCCGTTGTTTCAATCTGTTATTTTTGTGATTTTGGTTAAATTTCGATCCATTAGAGTCCCTGTTTTAGTTGTTGATCATATCCCTTTGTGTGTCTGAAAGGATCAAGATGCCCAAGAGGGGGGTGAATTGGGCTTCTCTAAAAATTTAAGCAACCTATAAGCTCCAATTCAACCCCTTGTGTCTAGTGTGACTAGAGAGCTACCGGATAAAAAGTTTTGCAACCTAGTTCCAATCCTATTCTAGCATTGCAATTCTAGGAATATAAAAACACAAAGTAAATGGTAGAAAGTAAAGGAGTAGTGTAAGAAAGTGCTCGGCGATGTTTTGCCGAGGTATCGGAGAGTCGCCACTCTCCACTAGTCCTCGTTGGAGCACCCGCGCAAGGGTCTTGCTCCCCCTTGGTCCGCGCAAGGACCAATTGCTCTCTACGGGCTGATTCTTCGACACTTCGTCACGGTGAATCGCCCAAAACCGCTCACAAGCTTGACACGAGCCACCCACAAGAACTCCGCGCGGTCTTCGTGCCTCCAATCACCACTGAACCGTCTAGGTCATGGCGATCACCAACAGTAACAAGCAAAGAACTCTCACTTGACCCAAACAAGGCACTAGAGAGTGGTGGATGCACACTTGACTCTTGGAATTCAAATAGAGAAGGATTCTCACAAGAAATCTCTCAAATCTCAATCCTATCTAGGCGCTTGCTACTCTCTTGCTCCACAACAAGTTTCTTAGATGTTCAAATGGGCAAGAGAGCTCTCATGGACGAGGTGGAGGAGTATAAATACACACCACGAAGTCCAAGGGTCGGCCAACCGTTTTCCACTGAAAACGGGGTCTCTGGACGCTGTTGATGTTGCACCGGACGCTCTGCACCGAGCGTCCGGTGACACTTCAACGGCTAACTGTAATGTCTCTGACAGGTCACCGAACGCTACTCCTCAACGTCTGGTGGCACCATCCGGTGCTCCGAGGAGTTTTACAAACTCCCTGAGTTTAAGACCGGACGCTACCCGGCGCGTCCGGTGCTAGCGTCCGGTGCTCGGGGAAGGTTTACAACCTCCCTAGGTATGGGACAGGACTCTACCCGGTGAGTCCAGTGCTAGTGTCCGGTGCCTAACCCTAGGCACCAAACCCTCCAACAGCTAAAGGACCTCACCGGACGCACTCACGGTGCGTCCGGTGTAGCGTCCGGTGCCTACTTAAGCACCCTAACTTCGTCGAAACACGACCGTTCCAAAACGAAGTTGGTTCCTCTCGATCTAAGGACTATCTCTAAGCTACCTAGTGCTAGGTTTACCAAGTGTGCACCACACCTAAACCTAAAGCCTTGCCTAAGTCAAGCTACTAGATCAAAGCCCATCTTAATAGTACGGTCAAAGGAGAACAAAGTCCTAAACTACTCTAAGTGCCCTTCTTCACCATATGGCACTTAGACCTAGTCTAGTCTTGACGATGTCCATCCATCCTTTGAAAACCAAAACGATTTCCACTATTAAGTAGGCATGTACGTCCCTGATCATCGAGTACCTATTACCATGACCTCACTAATGACTTTGCCTCTACAAAACACAAGTTAGTCACAGTAATCAGCATTGTCATTAATCACCGAAATCATTAGGGGCCTAGATGCTCTTTCAATCTCCCCCTTTTTGGTGATTGATGACAATAACCTCGAGTATGAAAGGAAATGAGGTTTTCAAATGACTTGGTTTATATAAGCATGAGACAATAAGAACAAAAAGGATTAGGCAATCTTATATCAACCAAGTCTACCATCCGGCATCCAAATATGTGAGATGTATACAACAGGATATAAACACATATGGCTCTCATAGTACATCGGAGTAATAACGCGGAAGCAAAGTAATATGAGCCAAACATATGACATAAAGATATCACAGATAAGCATAAGTCATGTCTCACAACCAAAGTGTATCTCACAAGCATAAGAGTATCTCACACAAATGCAATGCATAAACGTAAACATGATGCATGGAGTAGCACACAAAATAATCAAGAGCCCTCATTAGCTAGCCCTAGCTCTCCCTATCTGTCATACTCTCACTCTCTCCCCCTTTGGCATCAAGTGCCAAAAACCTAAGACGACGGAGGTGGAGGCAGAGCAGTGGAGTCCCTCGGCACGGCCTGAAATTGAGCTGCGTCGTCTGACTCGGAGGAGGTAGAGTGACCCTCTGAAGCTGCACGTGCTGGAGAAGCGGTCTGGGTCGGCTCTGTGGGCTTTGAAGATGGTACGGGCTGTGCTGGCTGCTCAAGTCCTACTGACGAGGCTGGTACGGACTCTGTCGCTATAGCTGACATCTCTGGCACTGCAGATGAAGGTGCAAGCTGCTCAGACGAAGCTATTGACGACGACAGGCGCTCAGTAGTGGTAACTGGGACCGTATAAGCTGCAGGAGCCTGCAGAGGTGAAGGAGTAGGGTCACCAGTCAGAGCACTGTAGGAAAAGCTGATATGCTGCCCTGCCAAGGAGTCCAACACAAGTTGCGACGCTGTAGCTGACTGAGGTGTAAATCCATAGCGCAGATGTGAAAACTGAGGTACCTGCTCAAAGCTAGAAGAAATTGCAACCTAGGAGACCTGGTGCTGAGGAGTCGAGAACGGCTGACTCTGAGCAGGGAGCTAGAGTGGCGGCTGGGACTGACTCTAATAGTGACTCGGCTGATATACTCGAGTCGGGGGCCTAACTGAAGATGTGCCTGGAAGCTGAATATGACGCAACTGAATCCCTGAGGCGGTCATAAGAGCGGCCATCATCGCAGTCTGCTGTGCCTGGAAAGCCAGAAACTGTCTCTGGAGCTCGTCCTGCCTGGCCTGTATGGCTGCATTGATGGCAACCTAATCCCTATCCCTCATATCCTGCTCCTCAGCTGCTCTACGCTGATCTGCCCTCATCCCCTCTAGAATAGCTAGTAGTGCGGGGTCCGTAGCACTCGAGGAACCTCCTGCCTCGTGGTCGTGTGGCCTCGAAGGAAGGTCTGGTACTGGGAGACGATAATCATCGTCTGAACTGTCTGAAGCAAAGTCAAACTCGTCCTCTCCCTCAGCGTCTGCAAATGCCCCAATGGCGATATCCTGCTCCTCCTCTGTCTCTGGGACTGCTCCTGAACTGCGAGTACCCCTCAGTGAAAGTGGTGGCACCTGGCCACATGGTGCTGGAGGAGGTGGTGGAGCTCTAAGGTCGTAGTGTGCTCTCAGCATCTGTCAGGGGTCGTACGGGGGGAACACGGTGTCAACATCTGATAACTCTCTCTGGAGGTGAGCTGGAAGAGGCTCTGGCCTAGCACGAAGTATAAGCAAAGTGATCCAATGTGCATAAGGCAAATGACGACGACCCCTAAAACTCTCAGATATAGTGTCCTCGATCTCTGACACTATCAAGTCCCACAAATCAAATGGCCTCTTTGCGATCAAGTGAGCTACCAACCACTGCTGAATCCTGGTGAAGCTGTCCCTGTAGCCTGACCTGGGAAAGAGAGTCTTCCTCAACACAAAGTCAAGGATCCTCGCTGGGCGTGTCAGATCACCCACTGTCCTGCTGGACCCCTCTCCAAAGGGCTGACGGAAACAGGGAGCCACAAAGTCAACCGATGGTAGAGCACCACCGTGAGGACGTCGAGGGGGCTCAAAGTTCCCGTAGCAAAGCTGATGGATCCGAGTGGACTAGGCTCTCAATCAAAGAAACTCTCTGGCCCTCTGAGCTGTCACTCTATAGTCAGTGCCTGCCAGTGTGTAGTGGATGTAGCTATGGTCTGGAGAAACCCACACCGAGGCGTAGAACTCCCGTACCCACTCCTCACATTAGGTACCTAGTAAAGCAAGCAACTCTAGGAGACCGGTCAGATAAGTGAAATACTGCCTGATGTCAAAAACCGACCACATTCCCAAGCACCTCAAGGTCAAGCACCCTCTGCTCCCTGAACTAAGTCACTGAACGGACAAAAGCCTCATACAGATCCTCCTGAACCATGGTGTAGAATCTGGCGCTGGCCCTCTGATACCTGGTAGCTGGAAACCAAGTAGGAAAAGGAACAAGTCTTAGCTCCTGGATCTCTCGAGCAGAGGCCTGGGTATAATCCTTATGAATCCTCACCGGCGCTAGGCGTGGAGCTAGAGTACCACGTGCTGGAGTGGAACGAGCAGTGGAGGTGGACTGGCCCTGCATACCAGTCCTAGGGATGGCCTGAGTACGAGTGCGAGTCGACCTCCTGAGGGGCTGCTCCTACTGCTGTGCCTGTGTCGGGGCCTCTGCCTGGGCCTTTGCCTCTGTCTCGGTCTCTGGGTCCTCCTGTGCTGACTCTCTGACGTCGATGTGAACACGGCGACCCCCTAGCATGATGGTGCCAGGAGGAGTCCCGTGTCGCACCTCAACCTCAAGAACTGCACGCCTCTGCCATGGCATGAGATTGGCCCCAATCCTCAGGGCACCTGAGCGTCCTCCCCTCTCTGCTTCCTCAGCTGCTGCTGCAACTGCCTCGGCCACCTCAGCCTCTCTGTCACTGGCCTTCCTCTTCTTGGTGGCCAGCTTCTTGCCTTTTCCCTTCTCTGCCGCTGACAGGCGACGGGGGGGATCACCTCCACCATCACCTCCTGGAGAACCACCAGTGCTAGCTATCAGACCGCTGACATTCTTGCAACGTGCCATTGCAAGAAAAACTATCCCTGAACAACTACCAACAGCTGACTAATTGACAAACTCCCGATAGAGATCAACGCGCTGCAAGAGATGGAATAGATAGGGTATACATAAACAGACATAATAGCTAGAGATGAGAAACCCTATAGATCGCAAGATTTAGATAAAGAACGGGCACGAACTGCTTACAATCCGATGTCGGGACGTGTTCCGGATGAAAGATTACGATCGAGAACCACCAAAGAACACAAACCAACTCCACAAGGTGCTGCAAGGATATAACGAATCAAATCGTCGTCAAAAACAACAATTTAATTCATTCACACATTAAATCAAACACTTTGAGGGCGCAGATCAAGGAACTCACCCCAAACCCTAAACTCCATGCGAGAATGAGATTCCTGCACGTGAAATGGATGGAGGAGGATTCCACGAGCAGATCTTGCGCGGGGAAGATGAAGATCGCCGGGGGGAAGAGAGGATCTCGACGGCGGCGGAGAACTCGGCGACTAGGGCACAGGCGGAGTCGGGCGGAGTCACGGGGAAGAAAAGAAATAGGCCGAGCGAAAACGTCCGGGCGCGGGTTATATGCACTCGCTGCGGGCTCACCGGACGCGTCCGGTGACCACCAGACTAAAACACAGAGAGTGTTTTATTTCGGTCGACCACCGGACGATGGCCACCGGACGCTGGCTTTAGCATCCGGTGCCCTAGGGCACGCCTGGATAAGCACCGGACGCACCTCACTGGACGCTGTAGGGACACTGTTCCTGCGTCCGGTGAGTGCTGTCCAGCAGACTCACCGTACCAGACGCTCTGCAGGAGGGTCCGGTGCATCGTCTAGTGCACCTCTGGCCACTTTTTCAACTTAGAGCTACGTCTGACTTTTACCCAACCAAGTTCCAACCTAAAGAAGACTCAAATAAACACCAATTGGAACTGGTATGAGTGATCTCTCTCAAACCCTCAATTTTTCACGAATATTTAGCCTTAGGCTTAGTAGTTTTTATGAAAATAGTCAAATGAAAACACCAAGGAGCATCGTATGGCCAAAAAGCTAGGGGTTTAAGTCATAATGAGCTTTGAATGCCCCCCTATCTATGGACAAACATAGCGGATGCTCAAAACATAACCAAAAAGAAATGGTTAAACAACAAGCATGCATATGATATGAGGTGAAATGCAATACTTGGAAGTAAACTAATGTTTGTCAAGTTTGATCCAAGGTTAAGCTTTTTCACACACACAAGGGGGTTATCTTAACCATGTTAGACAAGCCCTACACATAATTCTTTTTATATTTTAGTTTTGGTATGCATGATATGCAAAACAAAAGCTATTTATAAGGTCAACACACAATTTCATTTTTTAGTGAAGTTAGAGAGATCAAGCACATTAAGTTCATTTCTTAACATACAAAACCTAGCTTCATCTAGGGGTTTTGTGAAATATCTGCCAATTGATTTTCCGTTCCCACATTCTCAAGAGATATGTCACCTTTAGCAACATGATTCCTAAGGAAGTGGTGGCGGATGTCAATGTGTTTTGTGCGAGTGTGTTGAACCAGGTTGTTAGCAAGTTTTACGGCACTTTCATGGTCACACAACAAAGGTACTTTGTCTAGTACTACTCTATAGTCTAGCAAAGTTTGTTTCATGTAAAGTATTTGTGCACAACAAGGGCGGCGGCGGCGACCGGTAGGACCAGGAGGAGGTTCTTTACAGCGATGCACAGGCGCTCCGATCTCTAAGTTGTCCAATCTTAATTTCACACTTCGATATATTTTGCATTTTGTTGCTGCTACTTCTGACATTGGTTAAATGTCGCATTTTTTGTTAGCATGGCATCGGACGTTGACCCTGACAACATTGCTGGCCGGGGGACAGCCGAGCATGACCGCCCAAGAGCATGCCGAGGAGCAGCCAACGGTGGGGACCGTGGCAGAGACTGCCGAGGTGCACCCGGCTCCGGCGAGGACCGGAGCGGGCACCCCTATGAGGGATGGAGAGTCTGCGAGGACACCTCCACCGAGCAGTGTTGCGGAGGAGGACCGAGCTCCAACTCCCCCGCCTACTGAAGAAGGGAAAGTCCCAACCCCGCCCCGAGCAGAGGCCTCGTCACCAAACGACTCCCCTGGCCTGGACCAGGGTCCAGTGATGGCTGCGACCACAGCTGGGGGTAGTGCAGAGGGCGAAGGTACCCAGGCGGCCTCCGACGACGAAGTGGAGGAGATCCACGGTCGTCCCCAAGATGGTCGCCAGCACGTTTACGTGTGGCGCCAACGCGGGGACCATTTCATTGGTCATGAAGAACTCGTGGAAACGGAGGAGGCTACGAGGGTGGAGCACGCAGCCAAGCGGCTAGTTGACGAGGTTAAGTTATGTGGTCTTTTGCGCTGCTCGAAATTTATATGCACCGTCTCTGGCTTTAATATACATGCTTCCTGTAGGGCGCAATGAAAACGGCGAAGTACCAGAAGAGGTGCTTCGACCAAATTGAAGGAATCGTGGCCGAGAATAAGGCCCTGGCCGCGGAAGTAGACCGTCTTCGGTCGGTGGCCGAGGAGAAGACGGCCGAGATGGGTGCTCAGGAAGAGCGCCTGCTCGATCTCAATCGGCGATTAGCCGACAAGGATGGGGAAAGAAAAGGTTAGTCATGTATTTCGAGCAGTTGTATAACTGCGTAGTCGTTTTTATTGACTAGAAATTGCCCCTGCAGACTTGGAGGAGGAGGTTGCACGCCTCCGACAAGAGAGAGAAGCTCGACCAGGAGCTTACCGGGGTGCTGGAGACCGGGCGCCGAGGTGGCGAGGAGCTAAGAAACAAGAGTCGGGAGTTATCCGATGAGAACCGTGCTATCCCTTTTTTCTTTGAGCGCTCAACGTTCCTTTTCGTGTTTGTATACTGACCTACTGCTTGGTTTATAGTGCTCAAGGTAAATACCAAGAAGCACTTCGAGGAGCTGATCAAGGACCGGGACTCCTAGAAGGCCAACTGCATCAAGCTTTGGAAAGGAGTGGCCCCGGTTCTTGATTTGATCAGCCTTGAGCTCCCTGAAGACCAGCTCCGCGCACCGAAGTTGACTCCGGTCGAGAAGGCGCAGCGGGCGTGGGACTAGCTCCAGCAGTTTGTCAAGGACGCCGGGGAGTTCGCCGGTGCGCACGTCCTCAGCATGGTGCGCGCCCACTATCCTCTGGTCGACTTGTCCAGACTGGAGAGGGGGTACCCCAAGGAGGTTGGTCCGCAGGAGGCAGACGACCTTCGTGTTGGTCTGCTTGACCTGTCATCAACAGTGATCGGCGACATCAACCTCTGCAGGACGGCTATTGGGTATTCTTAACATCATTACCAAAAGTAGACAGTTTTCTAATTCTAGTAACGGTGGCAAAAATGCCAAACCTATCCCTCATACCACTTAAGCCAAGTTGCATCCCGAGCATGACATGAGAGACGCTATATTGAAATATGCAATTGCTCATCTAAATAAATAATGAATGGGATCTGCAAGCGCACATATTAATACCGATGTAGAATTTTAACCGGGAAGTATTCCAGGTATCGTTATTTATATTTTTACCACTGGGAAGGGATTAACAATCATCAATATTGATTATAGAATAGAATATGGGATTGAGTATCTATCATTGCATGTATAATTGAGAACATTTATCTAACTCTTTCATACAGAGATAAGTGTCACATAAAAGATATATGAAGTAATGAATAGTGACAAAGATAATTAATCTGATCAGCATAACTTAGCCACATATAAATATGATAAGCACCTCAATTAGATACTCTAGAAAGTCATTAGCATGGTATTACAACGAACTACAAGAATATTTCCTAAGTTATTCTCAACTATATAGTCTAGCATTACCATAGTTAGTGCAAGCATACTTAGCAATCATTGTGAGACAAGACTACGCCCATGCATAGTGATATTAGCAAGGTAAATGAGAAACATAGCAATCACTCCCCTGTAATAATGTTGCTCTGCCAGCCCAATACACGAGAGGGGGACTATATAAGAATCAATGAAGCTGTCACTATCACGAACTACCCCACGATCTGGCATGTTGGGTACAATCGCAGATAAATACGGTATAAGCACCACGGCTAAACAATATCTATCATTTACCCATGGATCCGATGGATAAACGCTATACGATCCTAAGCATGTATATAGATCCAATCTAACTAAGCCAAGTACATAACTATGATAAACTAAGAACAATATAATCTTGAATATAAGCAAGTAGAGCAAAGTCATAAGCAATATATTGAAGTAGAACAAAGTCATATTCATAATATTGAAGAATAGAGGTGATTAGAAGAATAATTAGAAGCACAATTAGAGAATTACCAAGAATCCTCTTGACAGATCCGGAAACCAATCGAAGATTGACTCCTTCTATTTCTAATCCTATGTAGCTATGCTAATCTAGATGTCTAATTGATGTGGTGGCTCTAATCTTGATCAGGGGCTTCTTCTCCCTTGAAGAATAATGAATTAGGGTTGAGAGGCTCTCTCCTCCAGGGGCCAGGGGGTCTAGTTTTATAGTCCCTTCAAGTGAATATAGGCCGTTGGATCAAACCGACATTGATTGAACGGTTATCCTTGATCCTTTAGGTCGGTGGAGATCTTTCCCGAGAGAGAGTCCTGATTGGACTCAGAGAGGGGGTGGGCGCCCAGGGCAACTGGGCGGGCACCCAGTGCCTGGCCCCGTTCGGCCTCCGCTTCCTTCCCATGGCTTCTGGAGTCTTCTAGATGTAAGATAATTGCGCGGCATGTTAATATCTCTATGTAATCCCGACGTGTGGGCCTTTCTTCCGTATTTCCTGATAACCCCCTGTAGAAATAGACAAACACCAAAACTCATGGAATTCTATCAGATAAAACCCTAAGTTTAGATGTTGATTTCATTTGGATCCTTTTCTTTGTTTATTTGATAATTAAATTTGATACTTAAGGACCGTCAACAAACTCCCCAAAGCTTACCTCTTGCTCGTCCCTGAGCAAGGATAGACTCAGTAATGGATCAGAAGTTGTTGTAATGCCTTTAAAAATTGACGGTACACATGCTTTTAAATGAGGTCTCATCTCTAAGTTAGAGTAAACTGTCAAGACTTAAAAATTACTTACTTTACCTTTCACCATGGGACTTGTAACCGTCTCTTCTGTCTTGAGTAGTTAAAATATAGAACAGTCTAGTCAAGTACCATGTCGCTTATTCTTGATCAGCTATAGCTCTGGAGTTTTTGCAGATTTTCAAATAAAACTCAGAGATTCCTTGTATGACTCTCTCAAATCTCTCTTTTGTGGTATTTCTGGATCCTTACCAAGGCAGTGATGGTATATACCTTTTCTCATTGCCTTCTCTCTCTCACCCTACTCTAATAAGGCTTTAATATTTGGAGCTCATAGGTGGGAGATAAAGTATACATACTTACAAGACATTTATTGTATAGTCAAACCATGGATCCAAAGAAACAAATCAATAAGTCAAATCAAGATGTGCATGTGTGGCGAATGAATGGTGTATGGTGATGATGGTGATATCAATGGTGGAAGTCTAATTCTACTTTTGCTCTTTTGAGGGGATACATACATTCCTTGCTTTTGAAACTTTTGAAGAGACTGAGATGCTCTATATTTTCTTTTTCTTTCCTCTCGGGTGGGTATCTTGTTCCCCTAATTCTACTATCGGACACTTCTCCATTTTTACCTCTCGTCTCACTTTTTCTTTTCTTTCGAGGTTCCGGGCAATTGACCCTTTTAATTTCCTCGTATACTCTTTTCTTTCTTCTTCTTTTTTTTTCAGAGCACTCATCTCTTGAGATAATATAGCAAGTGGTAGTAACAAGATAACTTGAGCATTTATTTCACAAGGGAAAAACAGAAATATTTTTGGCTATTCTCTCCCGGATTAAGAGTAGAATATTTTTAGGTGATTCTGGAGATTGAAATGGGTGGATATATGTGGATGGTACTTCTGGAGTAGAAATAGCATATATGAGTGAACGTGCAATTGAATCTTGATTTAACCATATGACAAGCTCCTAAGGGTCTACACAGCTTGACCACACTCAATGCTCATAAGCAGTAAATAGTAAATGTGTGGCTCAAAGTCTAGCAAGCATGTATATATGGCTGTGGTAGGAATTTAAACTCTCATCATATAGGAACTCATCATGTGTTATTTTAAAGATTTTCAAAGATAAAATTCTCCAGAATTCTAGCATCTCTAGGAATAGATAAATTGTAGCTCAACCTTCCCATATCATATCCGTTAACAACTTAGACTTCAGATCAAGTTTTCTTCCCACAAGTTTAGGTTTAGAGCAAGTTTTAAATTATAACAGTTATATCTGAACTTGAGAGAGAATTTCAAATTTTAAAATTAGGCAGAGCAACTATTCATCATATCCATGATAGAGTTTATTATTAAGATTTAGATTAGCATAGCCACTTTATTTATTTATTAAGCACATTAAGCAAAAGATATATATATATATATATAAGCAAAAAATATTTATTTGGTTTTTCATAGTTATGTATATCTATATTTTAATACAATATAGGTATAAAGATAGATAGAAATACTTAGCGGGATAAATGGGGTTGCTCTCCCCCAAGCTGAATTTTGACGTAATTTCCCTTGATGTAGCTAGCAGGTGGCAGAGGTGTATTTGAAAGTCAGCAGCATTCTAAGAGCGATTAGAATGTCCTACGTCTGCTAGTCTTCTTGATTCTTAAATTCTGTGGAGCTCAAATAGACAACAAAGCTTTGTGGAACTGATTAAGTGTTAGTATAAATATTTAGCCTTTATCATGTTGAGACTCCTCAATAAATGTTACTCCCTATTTTTATATTTTTGTTTTATAAAGCAGAAAAGAAATATTTATTTTATTTTTATGCCACCACAGTGAATGTACTTATGAGTTTCATGCCACTCGTATACTCACATGGGGCTTACTGTTTTTAACATTTTCATTTTCTTTTTAGGATAGTATGAACGTGATTAACTAAGCAAACTAGTTGAAATAATTGAAAGGAAAAAGATAACTACCAAGTTTACCTCTTGGCATGGCGTTCGGTGTTTTTAAGTCCTCCGAACGGGACTCTCTGTTTTCTAGTTGTCCTGGGATTCGTTGGATGGCGGAGTCGGTACTTCTGGTAGCGCCTCTTCTTCATGTATAGTTATCTTCTTTTTCCACACCTGACTTGGTGCTACGGTCTCCTCAGGATAGTTCTGTTTAAACTCTACGTCTTCTGACCTTACCACTTCTCCTTCGTAGTCTGCCCATCCATCCTTGATGATTTGCCTCCTCTGGTTGCGGTTGCGTCGTTTTCTTACCTGCTTAGATTCTTCAAAGATGTAGTTAGGGTCAGTAAAATAACAACGTACCTTCTCTGAGGGAAAGTGCATATGGACTTTTCTGGTTCCAATGTAGATGATTGCTTTAACGGTGCTGAGGAACGGTCTTCCAAGGATGATGGGTGGATCGTATTCGTCTTCTCCCATGTCAATAACCTGAAAGTCTGTGTAGACAAAATGATCGTCTATTTTGACTGAGACAGCAGTTACTGTTCCTTTAACTTCTCGAAATGTCTGATCTGCCATCTGGAGCTGAATGTATGTTGGTTTTAGGGGCATGGTTCCGAACAAGAGCCGATAGGTGACTGCGGCCATTATGTTGATGCCCGATCCGGTGTCGCAAAACGTCTTGTAGAAGTTGTATCCATTTATGGAGCAATAGATGCTTGGTATTCCTGGGTCATCCTTCTTGGTCAGAAATGGTGACTTAAGTCGATGATCTTGACCTCCTTGAATTGCAATGACCATCTTAGCTAACTCGGTCCACACTTGCTTGTTCCTGTTCCTCCTGTTGGTCCTCTTCCTTGATTCACGTCTGGATTGATCTGGGATTTGTGTAGTCTTGTTCTTGAAGGAAAACGTCTCCTTCCTCCCTTTGATGTAGAAACTGATCTTGGCAGCACTAGCGTAGATGACATCTCCCGAGGTGTTCAAGAATCGTCTCCCTAAGATGATGGGTGCCCTCTCATCATTACCGGTCTCTATCACCATGAAGTCTGCTGGGGCATACAAGGTACCAACTCGGACACAAAGGTTCTTCAATATTCCTTTTGGAAAACTTATCGTCTGATCTACAAACTGCAAACACATGGTTGTTTCTAATAAAGGATATGTAAATAAATTTTCATAGAGTACTCTGGGTATAATGTTGACGCTAGAACCAAAGTCGCAGAGTGCTTATGGGACGTCCACCATGCCGATGGAGATCGGGATGACGAGGCGTCCTGGATCGCCTCTCTTGACCGGCAGAAGGTTAGTAGTGAATTCAGTGACGGGGTTACTCCAGTTATTACCTGCATCAAACATGTCTACAAGATTTACAGATTCTAATTCTTCCGGTTGTGATGGTATACCGGGGTTAGTAGCAAGAACAGCAGCAGCTATTTGATTTAACTGAGATTCAATCATTTTATTAAAGCTAATTTGATTCTTGATGGCAGTAGAGAAATTATCCATTCTATTATTTATATTTTCTAGCATTTTATCATTAGATGCCAATTTCTTAGATAGGTTATCCATTAGCTTTCCTTGATTAGACACTAACTCTCTCAGAGGTGGAAAATTATTATTATTGTTGTAAGAATTGTTACCTTGATAATTACCTGAGTAGTTAGGCCTCTATTGATTCCAACCTTGATTTTGTTGAGGACGGTTGTAGTAGTAGTAGTAGTTGTTGTTGTTGACGTAGTTCACATCCTCAAGCATCTCAGGGTAGTGATTGCCAGAGTGTCCAGTATCTCCACACTCCTCACAAGTCATGTGAGAGTCGTAGATGTGCATAACTTCTTTCTTATCTGCAGCTCTATCATCGAGCTTCTTCATGAGCAGGTCTAGCTTTGCAGATAGCATGTCTACCTCCTTGAGCAGAGGCATACCTCCACCTCTCTTGCGTGTCTGGGTCCTCTCATCATTCCAGCCTTGGTTGGACGCCATCTTCTCCACAAGAGCCGTGGCTTGTGATAAGGTGAGTGATAAGAATGCTCCTCCAGCTGCAGCATCTATGGTTTCTCGGGCACTATTGCCGAGCCCATGATAAAATTTCTGCATTAGTAGCCAGCTCTCCATTCCATGATGGGGACATTCTAGGATGTAGTCTTGGAAGTGCGCCCATGCTTCTGGAACAGATTCATCATTTTGTTGCTGAAAACTTATAATCTTCACACGGAGAGCATTGGTCTTGCCCATGGGAAAGAACTTAGACAGGAAGTTTGTTGAGCAGAGTGCCCACATAGTATTCTTCTCCTTTGTAGCGTAGAATCACTGCTTCGCTCTCCCTAGCACAGTGAGAATGGGAAGAGGCGAAGTAGTATAGCATCTCTAGGGACTCCTGATATGGTGAATGTGCTGCATATCTCCAGGAAGTGTTGGAGATGAGCACTAGCATCTTCGTGTGCCTTCCCACAGAACTCGTTGGATTGCACCATGTTGATAAGTCCAGGCTTGAGCTCAAAGTTACCATCGATCTCTGCAGCAGGTCCAGTGCGGATGTTGTCCGTAGTGGGAGCTGAGAACTCGCGGATTGATTTGTTCGCCATGGCTTCGAACTCTGAAGACAAGTTCCGGTGATCTTCTTGATTGGATGAAGCTTCTTGCTGAAGTGTTGATGATCTCTTCTTGAGCTTGGCTCTTGTTTTTCTGAATAAGGCTTCAGGATTGTCAACAAAGTTTCCTAGAATATGTCTTCTATTCATACATTCCCCTGCATAAGATAAAAAATAGAAAATATGGGGGTAAAACTGTATGGGAGAATTGATAAGCTCAATCATATTAGTGATGTGAATGATGACTCGAAAATCTATATCCATTCCTGATTAGTAATCAACCTTCCCCGACAACGGCGCCAAAAATGCTTGTTGGGTATTCTTAACACCATTACCAAAAGTAGATAGTTTTCTAATTCTAGTAACGGTGCCAAAAATGCCAAACCTATCCCTCATACCACTTAAGCTAAGTTGTCATCCCGAGCATGACATGAGAGATGCGGTATTGAAATATGCAATTGCTCTTCTAAATAAATAATGAATGGGATCTGCAAGCGCACAGATTAATACCGATGTAGCATTTTAACCGGGAAGTATTTCAGGTATCGTTATTTATATTTTTACCACTGGGAAGGGATTAACAATCATCAATATTGATTATAGAATAGAATATGAGATTGAGTATCTATCATTGTATGTATAATTGAGAACATTTATCTAACTCTTTCATACAGGGATAAGTGTCACATAAAAGATATATGAAGTAATGAATAGTGACGAAGATAATTAATCTGATCAGCATAACTTAGCCACATATAAATATGATAAGCACCTTAATTAGATACTCTAGAAAGTCATTAGCATGGTATTAGAACGAACTACAAGAATATTTCCTAAGTTATTCTCAACTATATAGTCTAGCATTATCATAGTTAGCGCAAGCATACTTAGTAATCATTGTGAGACAAGACTACGCCCATGCGTAGTGATATTAGCAAGGTAAATGAGAAACATAGCAATCACTCCCCTGCAATAATGTTGCTCTGCCAGCCTAATACACGAGAGGGGGACTATATAAGAATCAATGAAGCTGTCACTATCACGAACTACCCCACGATCTGGCATATTGGGTACAATCGCAGATAAATACGGTATAAGCACCACGCCTACACAATATCTATCATTTACCCATGGATCCGATGGATAAACGCTATACGATCCTAAGCATGTATATAGATCCAATCTAACTAAGCCAAGTACATAACTATGATAAACTAAGAACAATATAATCTTGAATATAAGCAAGTAGAGCAAAGTCATAAGCAATATATTGAAGTAGAACAAAGTCATATTCATAATATTGAAGAACAGAGGTGATCAGAAGAACAATTAGAAGCACAATTAGAGAATTACCAAGAATCCTCTTGACAGATCCGGAAACCAATCGAAGATTGACTCCTTCTAGTTCTAATCCTATATAGCTATGCTAATCTAGATGTCTAATTGATGTGGTGGCTCTAATCTTGATCAGGGGCTTCTTCTCCCTTGAAGAATAGTGAATTAGGGTTGAGAGGCTCTCTCCTCCAGGGGCCAGGGGGTCTGGTTTTATAGTCCCTTCAAGTGAATATGGGTCGTTGGATCAAACTGACATAGATTGAACGGTTATCCTTGATCCTTTAGGTCGGTGGAGATCTTTCCCGAGAGAGAGCCCTGATTGGACTCAGAGAGGGGGCGGGCGCCCAGTGCCTGGCCCCGTTCGGCCTCCGCTTCCTTCCCGTGGCTTCTGGAGTCTTCTAGATGTAAGATAATTGCGCGGCACGTTAATATCTATATGTAATCCCGACGTGTGGGCCTTTCTTCCCTATTTCCTGATAACCCCCTGCAGAAATAGACAAACACCAAGACTCGTGGAATTCTGTCAGATAAAACCCTATGTCTAGATGTTGATTTCATTTGGATCCTTTTCTTTGTTTATTTGATAATTAAATTTGATACTTAAGGACCGTTAACAACGGCCACTCCCCCCGACCAGCCAGGGTTAAACAGATCGGCCAGGGAGTTGTCGGGAGCGTCCCTTGCCGGAGATGGGCGGTCGACGCCTGCGGTCTCGACCAGCCTGGCACCGGTGGCCCCGACCCCTTCGACTGGGCAGCAAGGCCAAGCGGGTGATCAGCCCGAGCAGTAGGCCTGTAGAGTAGTCTGTAGAAATAGACTAGGGACCGCCCAGAGGGGTGTTTACTGTAAACTTTGTATATAAAGTTTGTAATAAAGATTGATTTGTTGTATCCATGGTTGTGAGCGCTGTAATGTCGTCTGAGTGATGTATCACTGAATTGGGTTAATAATCCTTAAGGATTTTGATCCCGGAGGGAGATTGTTGTACTTGTCGAAAGCTCTGCGTGTAAAAAAGTATATAGCGAAAAAGAGAAAATTTTATTATTGCTAATCATAAGAAATTTACTAACAAAAGGTACTGGAACTTATGGATAGAAACGGCGCAGTTTGTCTATGTGCCAAGAATTAGGCAGGTGTGTTCTGTCTGGGTACGTCAGTCTGTAAGATGTAGGGCGTGTGACTTCGGCGACCACAAAGGGTCCTTCCCAAGGCGTAGATAACTTGTGCGTTCCTTCCTGGCTTGTTTTCCACTTGAGTACCAGATCACCTACCACGACGGAACGGTCTTTGACGTTCCTGTTGTGATACCGCCTGATGGCCTCGAGATACTTTGCTGTTCGAAGGCATGAGATTAGGCGCCTTTCCTCCATGCAGTTGATTTCAAGCTCCCTAGCGATGTCAGCCGAAGACTGGTCGAAGTTTTCGACTCTTGGAGATCCAAAGGTTACGTCGGACGGGAGCACTGCCTCAGTGCCGTAAACCATAAAGTAGGGTGATACACCCGTGTTGCAACTAGCCTGAGTTCGGAGACCCCAGACCACAGCCGGTAATCCTTTCATCCATCATCCTGGTGCTCTGTCGTTCTCGGTGTATAGCCTTTTCTTTAGAGCGTCGATAATCATTCCATTTGCTCGCTCTACTAGACCGTTGGCGCGTGGGTGAGCTACTGACACGTACTTTACGACTATGCCCCTATCATCACAGAAATCCCAGAATGTAGTGCCAGTGAACTGAGTGCCTAGGTCAGTGATTATGCTATTGGGGATCCCGAATCTATGTATGATTTGATTGAGGAACTCCACAGCCTTCTCGGAGGTCGCTTTGACCAGTGGCATGTATTCGATCCACTTCGAGAATTTGTCAATTAGTACGAAGACAAACTTGAAGTTGCCGGGAGCTGGCTTAAATGGCCCGATCATGTCGAGACCCCAGCAGGCAAAAGGCCAAGACGACGGAATAGTTTGAATTTCGTGAGCAGGCATGTGGGTCCTCTTGGCGAAGAACTGGCATCCTTCACAATGTCGGACCAGTTTCTCGGCGTCGGTGACCGCAGTTGGCCAGTAAAAACCTCCTCGGAAGGCCTTCCCGACCAGTGTTCTGGAGGCCGTGTGGTTGCCGCAGGACCCGGCGTGTATGTCATCCAAGAGATTGATGCCGTCATCTTGGGATATGCATTTGAGCAATACTTCGGAGCTTGTGTTCTTTCGCATAAGTTTGCCATCCACCAGTCTGTAATTTTTGGACCGTCGAATGAGGCGCTCGTTCTCTGTTTTGTCTTGAAATCCCGATCCATCGGATATATACCTGATGAAGGGGGTGCACCAATCACGGCTGCTGGTCGCCGGAGTGGTGTCGTCTATGAGCATTGCCTCGTTGGGTTGCTTGTCGACCGGGTCTGTGCCCACACTCGGCGCGTGGATGTCCTGAACAAAAACGCCTTGCGGAATCTGGGCCCGAGATGATCCTAACTTTGACAACGCATCCGCTGCCTGGTTCCTGTCTCGGACCACGTGGATGCATTCTATGCCGTAGAAATTGGATTCCCATTTGCAGATTTCTTTGCAGTAGAGGTCCATCTTCTCGTGGGTTGTGTACCATTCCTTGTTGAGCTGGTTGATGACTAAGGCAGAGTCGTCGTGGACGTAGAGGCGTTTGACTCCCAGTTCGACGGCTAGTCGTATGCCATGTAGGCATGCTTCGTATTCGGCGACGTTGTTCGACACCGGAAAGAGGATCCTAAGGACGTAGCGTAGTTTGTCCTTGTTAGGCGACACGAAGAGTATCCCGGTGCCGGCACCGTTGATGTTTAAGGACCCGTCGAAAAACATCGACCAGTGGTCGGGGGTGTCGGAAACGGAGGGCTCATTGAGGTCCGTCCACTCTACAATGAAATCGACCAGGGCCTGAGACTTGACGGTAGTGCGGCTCTGGAAATCCAGGGAGAATGGGCATAATTCCATTGCCCATTTTACAATTCTGCCGTTGGCATCCTTGTTGCGCAAAATGTCCCCCAGAGGGAAACTGGTGGTTACCATGACCCGATGACCGTCGAAGAAATACTTTAGCTTCCTTGACGTTATTAAGATAGCGTAGATGAGCTTCTGTATGTGAGGGTACCTGGTCTTGGACTCATTTAAGACTTCGCTTATGAAGTAGACTGGTCTCTGGACTTTGTATACGTGGCCTGGCTCGTCTCGCTCGACCACCATTGCCGTGGAGACAACCCTATCAGTTGCTGCAATGTAAAGTAGTACGTCTTCATTGGGCTGAGGTGATGTGAGGATAGGCGGTGAGGTGAGGAAAGTCTTGAGCTGGGTGAACGCAGCGTCAGCTTCCTCTGTCCAGGAGAATTTTTCCGATGCCTTTAAGAGTTTGAAGAAGGGGAGGCCTTTTTCTCCCAGTCTAGAGATGAAACGGCTGAGAGCAGCCATATATCCGGTGAGCTTCTGAATATCCTTGACATTCTTAGGTGGTCGCATGTCGAGCACTGCTTTTACTTTTAAGGGATTCGGTCGTATGCCGTCGCGGCTGACGACGTTGCCGAGTAGTAGACCGGAGGGGACCCCAAAGATGCACTTTTTGGGGTTAAGCTTCCACTTGTATTTATTTAGTGCCTTAAAGGTTCGGTCTAGGTTGTCGATTAGAGTGCTCGCGTCCCTTGTTTTGACGACGACGTTGTCTACATAAGCCTCGACGAGGTCATCACGAATCTCATCGTGGAGGCATTACTGAATAGCCCGTTGATAAGTGGCTCCAGTGTTTTTAAGTCCGAAGGACATGGTCGTGTAGCAATACACGCCGAAAGGAGTGATAAAAGATGTTTTGATCTGGTCGTCTTCCTTTAGTGAGATCTGGTGATAACCAGAGTAGCAATCTAGAAAGGAGAGAAGTTCGCATCCGGCCGTTGAGTCGACCACCTCATAGATGCGAGGGAGACCAAAAGGATCTTTAGGACAGTGTTTATTGAGATCAGTGTAATCAACGCACATTCTCCATTCATTATTCTTTTTCCTTACAAGAACCAGATTGGCAAGCCAATCGGGATGATACACTTCTTTAATGAATCCGGCTACTAGAAGCCGTGTTATTTCTGTCCTAATAGCCTCATTTTTGTCACGAGCGAACCGTCGTAGATTTTGCTTGATGGGTCTTGCAGTCTTCGAGACGTTTAAGGAGTGCTTGATCAGGTTTCATGGGACGCCGGGCATGTCTGCAGGTTTCCATGAGAAAACGCTCACGTTGTCCCTTAGAAACTTGACGAGCGTGTCTTCCTATTTAGGGTCCAGGTTGGCCCCGATGAGGGCCGTCTTCTCAGGGTTGCCGTCGACCAGCTGTACTTCCTTGTGCTCTTTGGACTTTGAATTTTTCCTCGGAGTCTCCAGCTCGGGTAGTCGGAGCTGGTCAGGTGGAATCTGCGTGGCTTGAGCTATGGTTTCTGCCATGCGGATCGAGAGGTCAATCGCCTCGGTGATCTTGAAGCTTTCCTCCTCGCATGTGTATGCGGTATAGACATTGCCTCCGACAGTTAGGACGCCCTTCTCTGTTGGCATTTTGAGGACCAGTTATGAGTAGTGTGGAACTGCCATGAACTTTGTCTGCGATGGTTGGCCCAGGATTGCGTGGTAAGTTCTGTCAAAATCGGCGACCACAAAGTTGACGAACTCTGTTCGAAAGTGATCGGGCATTCCAAATTGGACGGGCAATGTTATCTGTCCGACGGGTATTGAGCTTTGACCCGGCAGAACTCCCCAGAACTGAGTGTCATAAGGCTTTAGCTATGCCGGAGTTATCTTCAGAGCAAGCAAGCTGTTGCGAAAGAGGATGTCGATGGAGCTTCCCCCGTCCACGAGCACGCGCTTGAATCTGACGCTGTTGATGCAAGGATCCAAGATTAGAGGGAAATGCCCTGGTTCCGGGATGGCGGCCCATTGATCCTTCCTGCTGAAGGAGATCTCCCTGTGCGACCAGGGGGGAAATTTTGGATCGGCCATCAGGCCGTCCGTGCTGTCCATGTTGAGGCAGGCTCTCTTCAGGAGCTTCCTTTCGCACTTAGACTCAGTAGAAACTTTGCCTCCGAAGATGGAGTGGACCACGTCGATGGGACTGACATACTGGTGTCGTGGGTCCCTATCCTGGTCGTCGTCCTCGTCTTCGTGACCGCGCCCGTCCTGCTTCCCGTTATTCTTGGCAGAATCGTCTTGAGCAGCCCGCCGCGTGTAGATGCTTTTAAGGACACGGCATTCTTCCATCGTGTGATTGGACTTCGGGTGGAGTTGGCACGGTCACTTCAACGTCTTGTTGTAGTCTTCCTGGAAGTCCCGCCGCCCATTGGGGCGTTTGACCGTATTCACCTCGTGATCGTGGTCGCGAGGGCGCTTGCCCCTGAAGTCATCACGATTATCATGCCGCCTATCCCAACCTTCTCTGTGGTCGTGGTTGTCAAGCGACGATGGTTCTTGTTGTCAAAACGACCACGACCGTTGTCCCGTCGAGGAGGCTGGTCGGGAGCTCTCACATCCTCTTGGATGAGCTTTTCTGCGTCATCGGCGTCGGCGTAGTTTTTTGCCGTGGCAAGGAGCTCAGCCATCGTGGTTGGCCTTTTGTGCAGTAGCTTGTTCCTTAGTGCTTCGTGGAAGCATAGCCCTTTGATGAAAGCAGATATGGCCTCGTCGTGAGAAATTTTTGGGATTTTAAGACGCATATCCGAGAATCGTCGGATGTAATCGCGCAGAGGCTCGTTTTTCCTGTCCCTTATCCTCTCGAGGTCGTACTTGTTACCAGGCTGCTCGCAGGTAGGGATGAAATTGTCGATAAATGCCTGGCGCAGTTCTTCCTAGGAGTCGAAAGAGTCCTCGGGCAGGCCAAGAAGCCATTGATGACCAGCCTGGTCGAGGACAACTGGGAAGTAGTTAGCCATGACGTGCTCATCTCCTGCTGCTGAACGGACTGCAATCTCGTATAGAGTGATCCAGTTTTCTGGGTTTTCCTTGCCGTCGTGTTTTTTGAGCTTCTCGAGTTTGAAGTTGCGGGGCCGTACGACTTGGCGAAGGTGCGAGGAAAACTGTCTCAGGACGGGGGGGCCGTGTGCAGCATCGTACTCAATGCGCCGCAAGTTTTCGTGCACCACTCTTTCCGTGGCGCGCCTGTTGATGCAGTCCCAGGCGTCCTTGTGAGGGATGTTGTATCATAGATCCCTGTCCTGATTTACTTCCTGACCACGCCCTCGCTTCTGCTCGCAGTAACCGCCGGTGTCCCGACCACCGTCGCCATGCCCCGCATCCTTCTTGCGATTATTGGGGGAGCAGCTGCGGTGGTGCTCGCTGAGTTGTGGTGAAGTCCGGTGCGATGAGTCTGGTCGGAAGAGACCTCTGCGTAGGAGGTAGCTTGGACCCTTTTGAGTAAGGTGGCTGTCTGTCCCATCGCGGCGATCAGGTGTGCGCGTACGCTGGATCGGACGCCCTGGCACTCAGGAGTATCAGGGAGTCGGTCCAGGTTTGCCATAGCAACAGGCACGTTAGCACTTGGCATTTTGTAGACTTGCTGATCTCCGACCATGTCGAAAGCGTCACTGAGGTTATGGGGTGCGAGTTGTCATTCCTCATCCGCGCGTCGCCGAGCACGGTCAGCATTGCGTTGTTCGCGGAGCTGCTTCTGCTCGTCCGTCTCTCCATCGACGACTGGTTCATTGTTGCTGACATTGAAGATAAGATCTCCCCGCCGGGGCGGAAAGATCGGGAAGCGAGAGAAACTCGGAGGGTACGGTGGTAAATCTAGGTCGTAATCTTTGTCCTTAGAGTTTATAACCTCGGTGGGGACAGATCCCGTGCTTGAGTTTGTACTGGAGGCCTGGCCCGTCAAAAAGAGATTGGACATGCCGTGAGTAGTGAACGGCCAAGTTATTTAGTCAAGGACGATGGACTGCCCCGTGGAGGTGGACGTTATTGTCAAGGACATCCCCAGCTGTTCGTGTGTGACGACAAGAGTTGGTCGGCAGAAGTCGAAGGAGTTTGTTGGCGTGACTTGATCAGATCGGCGTGAGATCCCATCTACCAATCGGGAAGCTTCGAGGAGACTGAGATCGGCACGATCAAGGGCTCGGAAAAGATCCGAGTTGTCGACCTTCTTTCCCTTGTAACGAGGGAGCGGTGGTCGAGTGCTCGGAGTTAGCGTGATCGGAGTCGACGTCGCTGTCGTCCCAGATCGGATCTAGGTTTCTTCCGAAGTCATGGTCATGAGGCCGCCGCCATGAGTCGTCCACGTGATCTGGCCGACGGTGAACGTGAGGCCTTCAGGTACAGCCGCGGAAGCTGGAATGATGACCATCTTGTTCGTCGAGGGAGCTGTACGCAGACCCCCTACCTGGCGCGCCACTGTCGACGAAAGCTAGTCGGCAGTCTACCTTGGGGTATACCCACGGTAGTAGTTTATCGGTAGACGGTGCAAGCTACGAACTCGATGGTGACGCAAGACAGACAAGGTTTTTATCCAGGTTCGGCCGCCGTGCAGGCGTAATACCTACGTCCTGTGTCTGATTTGTATTGGATTGTGTTGAGAGATAATGTGTCCTAGGGGGGTACCCTGCCCCTCCTTACATAGTCCGGAGGGCAGGGTTACAGATCTGGAAACTAATCCTAGTCGGTTACAATTGCCATAGATAATTCGATATCAATTCCTATTCTAACCGACTAGAATCCTGCCTGATCTCCACGCCTTGTTTCCTTGCGTGAAACTCCAAACAGTAAGATCGATCCTCGAACTTGTCTCATAATGGGCCAAGCCTCCGGGCCCAAGTCTAGCCGTAAGGGTATAGGGGTTTATACCCCACAGCGGCAATGTATTCCGCCTCGGCCGTTGACAAGGCAACACTATTTTGTTTCTTAGACATCCAAGAGACAAGAGATCTACCTAGGAAGTGGCACCCTCTGGATGTGCTTTTTCTATCAATGCGGCACCCGGCATAATCCGAATCAGAATAGCCTACAAGTTGGAATCTTCCACCTTTGGGATACCACAAGCCTAGGCAAGGTGTGTATTTTAAGTACCTAAGAATTCTCTTGACGGCAATCAAGTGAGATTCCATAGGCATTGCTTGATATCTAGCACACATACACCTACTAAACATGATATCAGGCCTAGATGCGGTGAGGTAGAGTAGACTTCCTATCATGGAGCGATAGAGAGTCTTATCAATTGGGTTACCTCCCTCATCCAAGTCGAGATGCCCATTTGATGCCATGGGAGTCTTGATTAGCTTGCAATCCATCATCTTGAACCTCTTGAGAAGATCTTGTGTGTACTTCTCTTGCGAGATGAAGACCCCTTCCTTCATTTGCTTGACTTGAAATCCTAGGAAGAAGGATAGCTCGCCAATCATGGACATCTCAAACTCCTTGGACATCAAATCACCAAATTCCTTGCAAAACTCTTCATTAGTTGAGCCAAAAATAATAACATCAACATAAACTTAGCAAATGAAGATTTCCCCATTCATTTTCTTGGCGAAGAGTGTTGCGTCAACTTTCCCAATCTTGAAGCCCTTCTCAATGAGGAAGTCCCTAAGCCTCTCATACCAAGCTCTATGAGCTTGCTTGAGACCATAGAGAGCCTTGGACAACCGGTAGACATGCTTGGGGTACCTAGGGTCTTCAAAACCGGGGGGTTGCTCAACATAGACAAGATCATTAATATAACCATTTAAAAAAGCAGTTTTCACATCCTTTGAAACAACTTGATATCATGGCTAGATGCATATGCAAGTAGGATACGGAATGCTTCAAGTCTTGCCACCGGTGCAAAGGTTTCACCGAAGTCAAGACCTTCCACTTGTGAAAAGCCTTTTGCCACGAACCTTGCCTTGTTGCGCACCACCTTGCCTTGATCATCCTTCTTGTTCCGGAAGACCCATTTTGTTCCAATCACTCTTTCATCTTTGGGTCGCTCTTCAAGTGTCCACACTTGGTTGCGAGAGAAGTTGTTCAACTCTTCTTGTATGGCAATGATCCAATCCGCATTACGAAGAGCTTCCTCTATAGTATTTGGTTCATTTTTAAGAGACACAAAAGCGTGATGTTCAATAAATAAAGCATTTCTAGAGCGTGTAGTTACACCACCTGATGGACTCCCGATAATGAGATATTGAGAGTGATCTTGGAGGAGATGTGATGATCTTCTTGGCGCCACTTGAGGGGTTGCTTGGGGAGCATCAACATCTTGAGCTTGTGCCACCGCTTGCTCATGAGTGACTTGAGTGTCTTCATGAGCATCTCTCACATCCTTGTCTTCATCTCGTGGTACATGTGAGGTGGATGGTGGCTCAATGACTTGCACATCATCATCTTCTTTTGGCTTGATGTCTCCCACCGGCATGTTCTTCATGGTATCCCTCAATGGTTCACCACCTACATCATCAAGATTATCACTTGCTCCTTGGGAGCCATTAGTTTCATCAAATTGAACATGAAATGTTTCTTCAACCATGTTTGTAGCATGGTTAAAGACCCTATATGCCTTGGACTTTGATGAATAGCCAACCAAGTAGCCAATGTCACATCTTCTTTGGAACTTGCCCAAGTGTTGGCGCTTCTTGTAGATATAGCATTTGCACCCAAACACTCTAAAGAATGAGACATCAGGCTTCTTCTCATTGAGCAACTCATACGGTGTCTTCTCTAGGAACTTGTGAGGAAAGAGCCGGTTTGATGCATAGCATGTGGTGTTGATTGCCTCGGCCCACATCTTCTCCGAAGTGTTGTACTCATCTAGCATTGTTCTTGCAAAGGTGATCAATGTCCGGTTCTTTCTTTCTACAACCCCATTTTGTTGTGGTGTGTATGTTTTGGAGAACTCATGTTTGATTCCAACTTCATCACAATATTCTTCAATGTTGGTCTTGTCAAACTCTTTGCCATTATCACTTCTAATCTTCTTGATCTTGACATCAAATTGATTTTGGGCATTCTTTGCAAACTTCTTGAATATTGATGCAACTTCGGCTTTGTCTTGCAAGACGAATGTCCAAGTGTACCGGGAGTGATCATCAACTATGACCAAGCAATATTTGTTGACTCCAAGACTAGCATATGTGGTTGGTCCAAATAAATCCATGTGAAGTAGCTCAAGCACTCTTGAAGTAGAGAGATAGGCCCTGGTTGGATGGGTGTTTGCAACTTGCTTGCCGGCTTGACATGCACTACAAAGCTTGTCCTTTTCAAACGTCACATCCTTCAAGCCTCTAATCAATTCTTTCTTCATCAACTTCTTGAGTGTGCCCATTCCGACATGTGCTAACCTTCTATGCCACAACCACCCAAGAGAGGTCTTGGTAAATAAGCAAGTCTTGACATCAACTTCATCGGATGAGAAATCAACTACATATAAGTTGTTGTGTCGGAAGCCTTTGAATACCATTTCATTATCATCCTCCTTGGTCACTATTACTTCCTTCTTCTTGAATAAGCATTCAAAACCAAGATCACAAAGTTGTCCAACCAGAGCAAATTGAAACTCAATGATTGCACATAGAGCACATTGGTGATGGAGTTGTCATTTGATATTGCAACTTTTCCTAGACCTTTGACCTTGCCTTTTGAATTGTCACCAAATGTGATCTTCTCTTGGTTGTCAACATTTTCATCAAGTGAGGTGAACATCCGGGGATCTCCGGTCATGTGTTGAGTGCAACCACTATCAATTACCCAATGTGATCCACCGGTCTTATAGTTCACCTACACACAAGAGATCAAGCTTGAGATTTAGGTACCCACATTTGCTTAGGGCACGTGACCTTCTCTACTAGTTGTTTTGGCACCCAAATCTTCTTTGGCCTTTGCTTGTTGGGCGGCCCCATGAAGCTAACCTTGACCTTGCCACTCTTGTCTTTCCTTACAATGTAGCGAGCATTGAAGGCAAATGGTCTAGCATGCTTGGGAAAGGGTGGTGGTAGTGGTGCCTCACACTCATGAGCAAAGTGTCCTTATTGACCACACTCAAAACATCTCTATGGCTTTGGCTTGCTTGGTTGATCATGAGTGGCTAGTGACTTGATGAGCTTTGTTTGATGAGCCTTGTAGCCAATCCCACTCTTGTCCATCTTCATGACGGTGTTCATGAATAGCTCACTTTGAAGGTCCTTCCCTTTTGTGAACTTGGCTAACCTCTTGGTTACATGTTCCTTCTCTTTCTTGAGCTTGCTATTCTTGTCGAGGGTGTCAATAAGGGTTATCCCAACCAACGCACGTAACGAAGGGACCCATACATAAATTGAGGCCCTAACTCGATATCCCCACTTACACGCGTGATCACCAAAGTTCAATGTTGACCATAGCCTCGAACACGGAAAGAGGGTCGTGTGAATCGGCAGAGGCTCGACTAAATGGCAACCGTCGAATACGGAAGTGGCTCAAGCGAATCGACAGGCCTCGAGCGCAAAGGCGCCGTCCGCCGCATGTCGCGGGTACGGGAGCGAGGGCATTTAATGCGCCTGTCATGTTCTCACCTAACCCGACAGACATGGGAAACACGACAGGAAGCACGCACCCGTCCAATCCCACTTTTCACAGCTTTATCCCCCAGATAAGCAAGAGTACAACCAAGCACTATGCGACGGACGAGATGTCGCATCGCGGTGTGCCTCGAGGCGCCTAGGGTCAGCGTACCGTTCAACCAAGCCATATGCAGCGCTGGACCCTCGAGCAAGCACACTCCTTCCCAGAGAAGAGTTAGGTGACGAAAGTCAGCGCTTCAACTGCTCTGGATGTGACTACTGCCCCGATGTACAGGTGTGCCCGTGCTTAGGCCAATCCGAGGCGATGCACAGGAGCCATCATCACCAAAGCACCCAGTAACAAGACGACTCGAAGCCACACCGGTACGGAGGCCTCGAGTAGGTCAGCGCACCACGCTCCTATCGACCCTTATTTTATTACCTATACCATGTAACCTAAGTCTCCCCTTGGAACTATAAAAGGGGAGGCCGGGGAAGGGGATACACAGAACACTACACGTAGAACACCACCCATACATCACTACCGTCCTTAGCAACACTCGCCTGTATTCACCCCTGTACAAGCACTTAGGTGCAAGATAATAGAAAACATCCTCCCTCGCTGGACGTAGGGCCTTCTCTTGCCCTAACTAGGATAAATCTCTATGTCTTTCTTGCATCACCATCTGGGAGAGGGAACATGAATACAAGTTTACTCGTTGGTGTGACCCCTCGGGGGCAAAACATCGACAGTTGGCGCGCCAGGTAGGGGTCCTGCATGTTTTTCACCAACCTCCCATCTCCTCCAGATGGCCACTATCGTTTCGCCATCCCACGCTCCACGGTGATTTGGTTTGGGAGCCTCGAGTTCATGTCCACTGGTTTCGGCTACGACATGATCCTGCTCTCGGTCAAAGGACTGGGAGGAGGTCACGTTGCACCCGCACGATCGAAGGCCCGAAGATGGCCTCGCCACCACGGCTCCCCGCCCAAGAAGAGGCGTGGACAGCACCGCCACCGCCCCTCTGCTGCTTCACGGTCATCAGCCCGTGACAGGCAAGCGGTGGCGCAGGAGCCGACAGCCCCATGCGCTGAGGCCACGGATACGACGGCCCGACGACGACATTGGGTGATAACGCGCCTCGCGTGCTCTCGCCCTCGACGACGCTGCTACCGCATGGTTGTTCGCCTCTAGGAGAACACACCCGTTCGGTATGGACAACGCCGCGACGTCGCTCGCCAGGACGATATGCCCGGATGCCCGGACGTACGTGGAACGACAAATGGTCCTCCCGTGCGGCGCCGGGGCACAACAGCAAGCAGCTGAACTGCCGGATTTATCCCGGGTACGGAGCCTCCAACGTCTAGGACCCGGACGATACACCATCACCTCGCTCAGGCAGCGGCTAGCGGAGGAGGGGCATGCATGTTTCTACGCCGCTGAACCAGATCCCAACTCCGAATCCGACAGCTATGATCCTACGAGGGAGTGCTTAAACATCGACGGGGAAGTGGCAACCACTAACGACACGCAAGACGCCATCGCCGTTGGCCGAGCCCCCGTAGCAAGAGAAGATCCTAGGACACCTAGAAACGATGGATGGATCGACCCTCCAGCACAGGACGACAAAACTGCACAGCTCGCACAATTACGGGAACTCAATGCCAACCGCATCCAGACGCCGGAGGCGCGCGCGGTCGCGCTCGAGAAGTGTACTAGCAAATCGTTGGGGAGGAGGAGCCAGAGCCACCTATCAACCGCTTCCCTCGAGCAGGCCAGAACGTCGTGGAGGCAACCATGCTGTTGTGTAACATGCCTGAACCCTCGAACTCCCAAGCGCGGCGCATTCGAGACGAGGTGCAGAATCTACTTCAAGTGGCGGCAGCTCAGCAAGCCGAGAGCTCAGCCACTCGATGTCGAGGGGCAGTCTCGGAGAAACACGTCGAGCCAGCCTGAAACGAAAGGGAGGTGTCGGTCCATCAAAGACCACCCCCTCGAGGAAGAAAAACGGCGCCCGTCCAAGAGCACCTCGTCGATAATCAATGGCGACACGTCGCTCGACATGACATCAACGAGTATCGTCGCCGTCGACATGGGGATGCAGAGGAGCGCGGCTACTGCGCCCACCGCGGCGGACGATACGATAGCGACGAAGACCGGATGGCCCCAGAACCACCAGGCCCTCGAGTCTTCAGTAGAGCAATGTGCAGCACGCCATTGCCAAACCCGTTTCGACCCCCGACCAGCATTGCCAAATACAACGGCGAAACCAAGCCAGAGCTGTGGCTGGCAGACCTCCGGCTTGCATGCCAGTTGGGAGGTGCTCGAGGAGACAATCGAGCCATCATCCACCAATTACCGATCTTTCTCTTCGACACCGCTCGCAGATGGCTCGAGGAACTCCCTGCCAACCAGATCCACCGATTTGGTCTAGGTGTTCGAAGGCAACTTCAAAGGGACATACGTACGACCCGACAACTCATGGGACCTCAACATGTGCAAGCAGAAATTAGGAGAAACTCTCCGAGAGTACGCTCAACGCTTCTCGAAGCAGCGCACTGAGCTTCGGCACATCCTCGACCACGACGTCATTTTGGCCTTTGTCTCAGGAACCACCTACAGGGACTTGGTACGGGGACTGGGTCGAAACCGGCCCCAGACCGTCGACGAGCTGATGGACATGGTGGCGAACTATGCAGCGGGCGAGGAAGCGGTCGGTGCTTTCTTCAGCCATGAGGGAAGCAAAGAGAAGGCACCAGTAGACGACGACGAGGGCCTCTACAGAGGGTCTAAGAAAGGAAAAAGAAGAAGAAGAAGGCGCGACCATTCAAGCGGGAGGCTGTCGACAATGACTTCGTCGCCGCCGTAGAGCACAAAAAGCCTCGAGGGCCCCCAGAGGGGGCCGTCTTCGACAAGATGCTCAAAGAGCCCTACCCGTATCACAAGGGAGGGGTGAATCATAAGCTCGAGGACTGCCGTATGCTGAAAAGATATTTTGACAGCATGGGGCTGAATAAAGACGACCAAGGGAAAAACCAAAACGACGACAAGGGGGGAAGCAGGGAGGACGAAGGTTTCGTAGCCGTCCACGACTACTACATGATCTACGGTGGGCCCTCGACGTAGCTCACCGCGAGACAGCGCAAGAGCGAGAGCCGCGAGGTCTTTGCGGTGAGGATGGCGGTGCCCCAGTACCTCAACTGGTCAAACACCCCTATCACCTTCAACCACGACGATCATCCCGACATGGTGGTCGCCCCGGTTGTCTACCCGCTCGTCGTCGACCCTATCATTGTCAACACCAGGCTCTCGAAGGTCCTGATGGACGGCGGTTGCAGCCTGAACATCATTTACCTCAAAACCCTCGACCTACTTGGCATCAAAAGGGCACAGCTCCAGCAAAGTGCAGGTGGCTTCCATGGCGTCGTGCTGGGAAAGAAGGCGTTGCCAGTAGGTCGAATCGACCTGCCGGTCTGTTTCGGCACGGCGGCCAATTTTAGGAAGGATACCCTCACCTTTGAATTGGTGGGGTTTCATGGCACATACCACGCCATCATCGGACATCCGGGCTACGCCAAGTTCGTGGCTATCCCCAACTACACCTACCTGAAGCTAAAAATGCCCGGGCCCAATGGAGTCATCACCGTCAGCTCCTCCTACGAGCACACGTACGAGTGCGACGTCGAGTGCGTTGAGTATGGAGAAGCTATCGAGAACTCTACCGAACTCGCCTCAAAGCTCGAGGCCCTTGCCGCAGAGGCTCCAGAGCCCAAACGTCATGCGGGCAGCTTCAAACCAGCGGAAGGCACAAAGAAGATCCAGCTCGACCCCAACGGCTCTAACGACAAGGCGTTGACGATCAATGCCGACCTCGACCCCAAATAGGAAGCCGTGCTCGTCGACAATCTCCGTGCGAACGCCGATATGTTTGCATGGTGTCCTTCGGACATGCCTGGCGTACCGAGGGAAGTCACCGAGCACTCTTGGAAATTCGAGCTGGTTCCAAGCCAGTGAAGCAACGATTGCATCGCTTTGACGAGGAGAAATGCAAGATCATTGGCAAGGAGGTCCACAAGCTTTTGACTGCCGAATTCATCAAGGAGGTTCACCATCCCAACTGGTTAGCAAATCCTGTATTAGTTAAGAAAAAGAACGGGAAAATGAGGATGTGTGTCAATTACACGAGTTTGAATAAAGCATGTCCAAAAGTTCCTTTTCCTTTACCACGCATCGACCAAATTGTTGATTCTACCATAGGATGTGAAACCCTTTCTTCCTTGATGCATATTCTGGCTACCATCAAATAAAGATGAAAGACTCCGACCAGCTTGCGACATCTTTAATCACGCCTTTTGGGATGTATTGTTATGTGACCATGCCCTTCGGGCTTCGAAACGCTGGGGCGACATACCAGTGGTGCATGCTCCACATGTTCGGCGAGCACATAGGGTCGACGGTCGAGGCGTATGTTGATGACATCGTGGTCAAATCAAAAAAACGAGACGACCTGATTCAGGACCTCGAGATCGCCTTTAGCTGTTTACGTACTAATAGAATCAAGCTCAACCCCAAGAAATGCGTCTTCAGCGTCCCTCGAGGCATGCTCCTGGGTTACATAGTCTCCCAACGCAGCATCGAGGCTAACCCCAAGAAAGTCTTGGCTGTTGCAAGGATGGGGCCGATTCGAGACGTCAAGGGCGTGCAGAAAGTCACGGGTTGCCTAGCGGCATTGAGCCGTTTCATTTCAAGGTTAGGAGAAAAGGCGTTGCCACTGTATCGGCTCTTGAAAAAAGCTGATCGTTTCTCCTGGACCCCCGAGGCCGAGAAAGCCCTTGATAGCCTGAAGGAGACACTGACCACCATCGTGGTCCTAGTTCCCCCGTAACCTGCGGAGCCTCTGCTCCTATACGTCGCAGCGACGACCCAGGTGGTTAGTGCGGCTGTGGTGGTCGAAAGGCCTGATGAAGGACACACGCTGCTAGTCCAGCGGCCGGTCTACTTCATCAGCGAGGTGCTCTCAAAAAACAAGGTACGGTACCCCCAGATTCAGAAATTGATCTATGCCGTGATTCTTGCCCGACGCAAGTTACAACACTACTTCCTCTGCCACCCGATCACGGTGGTCTCGTCCTTCCCCTTGGGCGAGATCATTCAGAATCAAGAGGCCACTAGGAGGATCACCAAATGGTCGGTCGAGCTCATGAGTAAGACCCTCACTTCTGTGCTCCGCAAAGCCATCAAGTCTCAAGCCCTGGCGGATTTCGTCGTGGAGTGGACAGACACTCAGCTCCCCCCAGCTCAGGTTCAAGCAGAGCTGTGGACGATGTACTTTGACAGATCCCTCATGAAGACAGGAGCTGGGGCAGGCCTGCTCCTCATCTCACCCCTCGGCGTCCACATGAGGTATGTCATTAGAATACACTTCGCCGCATCCAACAACGTTGCAGAATACGAGGCCCTCGTCAACGGGTTAAGGATCACCATCGAGCTAGGGGTTCGTCGCTTTGACGTTCAAGGCGACTCTCAGCTTGTCATCGTCCAAGTAATGAAGGCCTCGAGCTGCCACGACCCAAAAATGGAGGCATACTGCAAGGAAGTACGCAGGCTCGAGGACAAATTCCACAGCCTCGAGCTCGTTCACATCGCACGACGACACAACGAAGCAGCCGACAAGCTCGCCAAAATCGCATCAACTCGAGGCACCGTCCTAGTCAACGCATTCTCGACGGACCTGCACGAGCCGTCCGTTAACCATGGCACGGGGGCTGACATCGAAACCCCCACTCTCAAATCATCCGACGTCGTCGAAGCATTATTAACGGTGGCGGAAGTAATGGAGGTCAAGCAACGTCCCGGTCGACTGTTCGACTAGCTTACGCCATTCCTTAATTGCCTAATCCGGTGTGAACTGCCGGAGGACCGATCCGAGGCCCGCCGTATCGCTCGACGGGTCAAATCATACGTAATCTATGGCGAAGGCAAAGAGCTATACCGACGAAGCCCAACAGGGATTCTGCAGTGCTGCATCACCATAGAAGAGGGTTGAAAGCTCCTGAGGACCTACACTCGGGGGCTTGTGGCCACCATGCCGCTCCCAGAACCCTTGTAGGAAACGCTTTCCAAAAAGGTTTCTACTAGCCAACGGCCGTCGCTGACGCCATAGAGCTCGTCCGCTCGTGCCATGGGTGTCAATTCTATGCCAAGCAAACCCACCTCCCTGCTCATGCTGTCGAGATGATCCCCATAACGTGGCCATTCGCAGTATGGGGTCTCGACCTCGTGGGCCCTCTACAGAGAGCTGCAGGAGGATATACCCATTTGCTAGTAGCCATCGACAAATTCTCCAAATGGATCGAGGCTCGACCCATCACAAACATCCGCTCTGAGCAAGCCGTCCTTTTCTTCACCGACATTATCCACCGGTTCAGGATACCCAATGTCATCATCACCGACAATGGCAAGTTCACTGGCAAAAAGTTCTTGGACTTCTGGGACCGGCATCACATACGTGTGAACTGGTCTGCAGTGGCTCACCCTCGAACTAACGGCCAGGTCGAGCGTGAAAACGACATGATTTTGCAAGGACTTAAAGCGAGAATCTACAACCGGTTGAAGAAATTCGGTAAGAAATGGGTCGAAGAGCTCTCCTCGGTCCTATGGAGCTTAAGGACGACGCCAAGCAGGGCCACGAAATACACCCCGTTCTTCATGGTCTACGGCTCTAAGACTGTGCTTCCAACAGACCTTGAGTATGGGTCACCTCGACTCAAAGCCTACAACGAGCAGACAAATGGGGAGACCCGAGAGAACGTGGTTGACCAGCTAGAGGAAGCTCAAGACATGGCCCTCCTCAACTCAGCAAGGTACCAGCAGAAGCTCCAACTCTATCACGACAAATATGTGCGCAAAAGGGATCTGAACGTGGGCGACCTCGTCCTACGTCGACGACAAAGTAACCAAGGACGCCACAAGCTGACTCCACCCTGGGAAGGCCCATACGTGGTGGACGAGGTCTTGAAGCCGGGGACGTACAAGCTCGCGGACGAAAAAGGAGCGGTCTTCACCAACACGTGGAACATCGAACAGCTACGTCGCTTCTACCCTTAGAGCTTCGAGGCTTTACGTTTTCATGCACATTTTGTACCAAGACCCTATGAATGAATATGTGAATAAACGAGATTATTTTTTCAAATAGCTTACGCTATCACCGGTCAAATCTCGACGTTAGGAGGAAGTCCCGACTACGACCCATCATAGTCGATACTTCCTCGGGGGCTAGCAGGGGGGACCCCTCCCCCAAATTCCTAAAAATCAAACGACTCTTTCTTTTCAAGCCCTGCAAGATCAAGTAACAAAGGCACCTCGAGCCCCTTAAGGGTTGAGAAACGTCGAGCCTGAGAACCCTTACGCCCCCGGGCTATGGTAACTCTACTCATTTCCTCACCTTTAAGGCAATCGAAGGCGCCTCAACGAAAGATCGAACGAAAATATAAACTTAGGCAGAAAAGGAAACAAAGGAAATTCGAGCACAAAAATAAACAAATATACACAAGTCTTAAGACCATTCAAGCCACATCGTTTACTTAAGACAAGTGACAATTATTTTACAATGGGTCTAAATACCCAGAATAGGCTTGCAGGCCTCAGTCCCATCTCTGTCCTCACCACCATCTTTTGCGCCCGGGCTAGTCTTAGGAGGGAGTACCTCTGGCTCGAACAGCCTCGCCAAGCTTTCCCTAGGGACCTCTGCGTTGTCGATCAAGGCATGGAGCCTCTCCTCGTTCTCGGCATTGGTCTTGGAAATATCGGTGATGAAGCCGTGGGACACCACCTCCATGTCGTAGGAGAAGCCCGAGCAGACGACCGCCATCGCTCGCTTCACCCCGTGATGAAGGGCGTCCCGCACCCGATCCCTCAGCGTGGCACCTAAGTAGCACAGCTGGTCAACCAGCGCATCGCCTCGAGCCACCTCCCTCGACTCATCCAAAGGCTTGAGCTCCTAGGAGGCCGAGAGGTCGCTTATCGCAGCCCTTAGTCGACCGTTTAAAGCAACCTCCCCCTCGAGCTGAGCCTTGGTAGAGCGGGCGTCGACCTGGGCGGCCAGGAGATCATCCTTGAGCCCTACAAAGACCGACACGGGAGAGTCAGGCAACATAAGAGGAAAACCTTATAAAAAGAAACACAAAAGTATGGAGAAACTTACCACGAATCCTTTCTTCGAGAGCCGTGTTCTCACCAACTAAGTCAGTGTTGGCCCTCTCGATCTCCTTATAAGAGCGAGCCAGGTCAGTATTAGCGGCCCGTAAGTCCTCGATCATCTTACCCGTCTATAAGACAGCTCCCTCCTTCTCCAGCAGCATTCTCTTCAGACGGTCGATGTCGTCAGAGAGGCCACGAGAACGAACTCGCTCCGCCTCGAGGTCCTCACAGGCCTTCTTCCCCGCCTCCTCCGTGGCGCTCCGAGTGATCTCGCTCTTCACACATTCTTCCTTTATCTCATGATAAGCTTCCTGGGCGGAGGCGATATCTGACTTAATGAGGCTCTTCTCCTTCTCAAGCTTGGCGGCCGCACCTTTGTAATGCGCAGCCTCTTCTAGGGCTTTGGAAGCTACCTCCTCAGCTGAAGCGGTCCGCTCCCTCAGCTACACGGCCTCCTCTTTCGCCTTCTCTGAGGCCTCCCGAGCCTTGGTCAGGGCAGCCTCCCTCTCTTTCTTCTCCTCCGTAGCCACCATAAGGTCCTTATATGCCTGGAGAAGCTTTTCATGTGACTCGACGAGTTGATCCTTGAGAAGAGGGAGCTGTTCCAAACCGCCTCACATCGCATGAATAAAACCCGACTTTAGGCGGGAGGTCTCCTTCAGATCCAACAACAAGTAACCAAACAATAAGAATACGAGACTAAAAATTCCCAAGTAACAAAGGTTCAAGGGCACTTACAATGAAAGCTTGGCCGAGCTCGTTGTTGACAATATCCGACATCAGGCCCATGACGTGCTTCATCCAAAGCCGAAGCTCCTCGAGATGCTCCCACTTTTCAGCCTCCTTCCTGTCATCCATCATAATGTTGGGCTCCTCTGGGCAGGTGGAGGCTCGAAGACGGATCCGCCCGGGGCCCCAGTTCTCCATCTCCTCCTCCGTGCGTGCCTTGACACCTCGTATAAGCTCTTGAACGGTCTCGAGCGAGCCTCCGTGGCACAGGAATAGGTCGATGAGGGAAGGAAACCACCCGTCGTTGTCCGCCGACCCCCAGGTCCCGGTCTCATATGCGTCACCACCACCAGAAGTGCCGGCGTCGTCTCCTCCGTTGGTGCTAAGATCCTCCCACGGCCGCTGATCTCGGAGGAACCCCGGGGCGATCCCATCGATAGCATAGAGGGTGCCCTTGATTTCGGATTGGGGGTCCGCCGACGTGCGCATAGCACACGCGATAGCCACGACGCCGTCCTCCCATCTAGGTTCGACTGGGATGGAAGCTGGCTTCCCTGGACGAAGCCACACAGGGGTCGGTGGAACATAGACCGGCAGTCCCTCTTCCCTAGTCTCGGGCCCTTGCGGCGACAGCAATACTGGTTAGCGCGGGCTTCGCGGTAGCTGTTCGAGCGGCTCTTCCAGCTGCTGACTCCACTGCTGCTGCTGTCATTGAAGCTCCAGCAGCTCTTGCTGCCGGTATTGCTCCAACTGCTCCTCGAGCTGTTCTCCCCTCTGCAGTGATGGCTGCTCCTCCTCCTCCTGCTGCTGCTGCTCCTGCTGCGGTTGCCGCACCTGCGCCTCTTGCAACGTTCTTCCCTGCAAGTGGCTTTGTTCTTCTTTTTCTTCTACTTCTCCTCCCTTACGTCATTCCTCCTCCCTTTTCCTACTCTCCTCGATGGAGTGGAGCCCAATGAGCCAAGGCGTCCTCTTCCCGACAGGAGGGGCCTCGACCTCTTTGTCCATGGTGCGAGCATCCTTCGAGAGCGGATCACCACCGGACCCATCGCTGATGGTGATGGGGTCTCCCATGCTCCCGGACTGGGGAGGCTCGGGGGCTCCCTCCTGACCCTGGAGATGAGGCGTCTCGACCCGCCTTGGTGACGTCAGGGCGGTTCCAGAGACGTCACCCCCATCTGACGGACGAGCCGGGGCCCCCACGATATCCGTTGATGGTAGAGGATCGGAGGAACCTGTTCACGCCCCAAGGTGATATGACAGTCACGAGAGGAATAATTCAACTTTAGAACCATAAAAAAGGGGGGTGAGTTGCTTACCTCAGCCCCTGGAGACCGCCGCCACCTTAAGCTTTTTGGCAATCGAAGGTAGGGCCTATTCCAATGGCCTCTTTAACATAGTAAAGGGGAGAATAGCCTAAGAGAGACAGGAACTGACAGGGGCACGAGACCTCGGAAACGGAAATTGCAACGAGAAAATCTTTCCCCATGGGAAGAACGACCCGTCTGCCAGTCCCTCGACCAGCCGGCCTCGAGCCGCCCCGCGTCGAGACCCCGAGCTTCTCCTGGGCAGGCGCGGGCCTCGGCTCCTCGCCTCCTGCCTGGCGAGTGCCGGAGCTAGTGCTCCCACGACCTCCTTCCCTCTGACTCAAGGCTGCCATGGCGGCATGGCCGCGGGTCAATGGCCCTGTCACCATAGTCTTGACCCGATGGCCCGCTCCGGACGCTGAAGGAGGTTGCGGCTGAGAAATGGCATGGCCCTATGTGGACGCAGGAGGGGTGTCGGCACGAGAGCAGTGCGGCGAGGACTCCCTTGGTTGCTCGTCGCGAGGATCGTCTAATGTCCTCTTGGAGACCCCCGCCCGTGACATGTCGACGTCGGCTCGCAGCGGGCCCTCGAGGATTCTGTCAAGGCGAGCTGCCATCCCCTCAGAGTCGTCGCTGTCATCGTCGCCCTCATTCGTGTCATCCTCGTCACGGGAGTCCTCCTCGGACTCCCCCCTTTGCCTCGATTGCGCGCGGTGTTTCTTGAGCGCTTTCCGCTCAAGATTCTTTTTTTTTCTTTTTTTTTCTTTTCCAAGTCCTTTGCGTACTTTTGCTTCTCCACAGACTCGCGTCTCCTCTCACGGTCGACGCCGTCCTCCTTTATCGGAGGTTTTGAGGACCGAGCGTCGATCGATCCCTGTACGAGCAAGCATGAGTGCCAGGGAGGATCAGAAAGATCAGAAACTGAGTAGCGGCAGTAGGAAGAGCTCACCAGGTTGATCGACCCCTTGTCAATTTTCATGGGGTAGCCGTTGACATGCTCAAGCTGAAAATCGCCGGCGACGGCCGACCTCACCCTGGCGGCAACCTCCTCATCCGCAGGCGCCTCATTGGACATCCGGCACGCCTCGAGGTCGTGAGACGAGACGCCGGAACCCATCTCGTCCATTCTCAGTGGTCGAGACATCAACGGGAGTATCCGTCGATGGTGGACAGCCAAGAGAACGAACACGGCGGTCAGACCTTCCTCGCACAGCGTCTTCAGGGCGTCGAGGATGGGGGGCGGAGCCGCGACTGGAGGGTCTTGACGACGCCGTAGTTCCAGTTGTCCGGACGCTCCGAGATCAAACGCCTGGTGTAGTCAGAGAAGAGGTCGTCGTCATTTCGAAGATAGAATAATTAGGAGTCCCATTGGGCGTGGTTCGACGTTAGCTCGACTGGGATGTAATCTCGAGGCTCCTCCGCATTGCCTGTCTTATGCACTAGGTTAAGGCAGCCGGCCCGCACTGGTTTCCTCACCCCTGTGGCTCCACCAGGGGCGTGGAAGAATTCGCCCTCATACAGATGAAGCCACAGGTCCCAGTGCACAATCATCCCCAGCTAGCCTTCGCACACCACGGCAAAAATCGCCGCAGCGGTGATGGCGTTCGGCGAAAAATGCTGGAGCTCCACACCGTAGTGGTGGCAGAGCGCCCGCATGAAGCGGCTGGGGGGAGAACCGAGGCCGTGAAGATGAAACTTGGCGAAGGAGACCACGTACCCCTTGGGCGGTCTCGGCTCCCGGTGGTTCGCCGCCGACACGGTCCACTCCGGCCGCGACAAGGAAACGCGGGGGCGCAGGAGTGACCTCCTCAAGATCCAGCAGCCGGCGGTCCATCATCAACGACGGGCACCAGGCATCAGCAGCAACAAGCCTCATCGGCATCTTGACAGAAAAAGAACGGCGGCTCTGCTGCTACGTGCTCGAGGGTGCGCGCGCGTTAGGATGGCAAGGAGAGCCAAGGCAAGAACAATGGCGGAAAGCAGAAGGGATAGCAGCTGAGAGATCTGACGATATCTATAAATGTCCATCCCCCAATGGGCAGATCCTACGAATACGGTAACCTCCCTAGTAAATGCGCCGCCTAACGGTCCTGTTACTCTCACTGACAGGGCGTTACGAATTCCACAACGGCACAGTGCTGCAACGGCTCCCGCCTAAAAAGGCGCGCCCAACGGGCAAGAAAGTGAACTGCCACGACTCTTCCTTCTCCTGTAAGGTAAGGTACGCACGCACCGTAATAGAAATCTCGAGGGATCGCAGACCGGCCCGCTCGAGGGGTTCGACGGTCGCCAGAGTAAGGGATGCCCGACGAGGGGTCCAAAACGAGGCCTGCCTCGAAAACTCACCGGGGATATCCAAGGCAGGGGCAAGAGGGTTGAGAGGAATCCCCACGGAGGGAGGTAGCGAGCCGCTAGACTCTATCGAACAAGACCAGTAACCCCGACCGCACTAACCCCGCTTTTATGAGAACGCCTCCGGGCTGCAGCTAACCCCCTCGAACGGGGCACGGGTTCTCACTTAGATTACCTGATAAGGAATCGACCTAGGGTAGGTGACGCTCGCTCCACCGCGAGTACACCACGACTCCAACCTCGGAAATGCAAAACCAACCAGCTAAGGCTCAAAACCCCTCTTCCATGATGAACGTCTTTCGGAGAAAGGGGAGATCGAGAACAATTCCCTTAGAAAAAGCAGCATAACCCTCGAAGGAGTCAAAGACTCCTCCAAGGGCTCGGGGGCTACCCTCGTGGGGGTCGCTCGCTCGACCCCATGGAAACTCGACCAATGGAAGAGCCTCTGCTCGAGCGCAAGCGCTCAAGTAGAGGCTCAGGGGCTACTGTCGAGGGTGTCGATAAGGGGTATCCCAACCAACGCCCGTAACAAAGGGACCCGTACATAAATCGAGGCCCTAACTCGATATCCCCGCTTACACGCGTGATCACCAAAGTTCGATGTCGACCATAGCCTCGAACACAGAAAGAGGGTCGTGCGAATCAGCAGAGGCTCGACTAAACAGCAACTGTCGAATACAGAAGTGGCTCGAGCGAATCGACAGGCCTCGAGCGCAAAGGCGTCGTCCGCCGCCTGTCGCGGGTACAGGAGCCATGGCATTTAATGCGCCTGCTATGTTCTCACCTAACCCGACAGACACGGGAAACGCGACAGGAAGCACGCACCCGTCCAATCCCACGTTTCGTAGCTTTATCCCCTAGATAAGCAAGAGTACAGCCAAGCACAGTGCGACGGACGAGATGTCGCATCGCGGTGTCCCTCGATGCGCCCAGGGTCAGCGTACCGTTCAACCAAGCCATATGCAGCTCTGGACCCTCAAGCAAGCACACTCCTTCCCAGGGAAGAGTCAGGCGACGAATGTTAGCGCTTCAACTGCTCTGGATGTGACTACTGCCCCGACGTACAGGCGTGCCCATGCTTAGGCCAATCCGAGGTGATGCACAGGAGCCAAATTCAGAAGGATGCGCCATCATCACCAAAGCACCCAGTAACAAGATGACTCGAAGCCACGCCGGTACGGAGGCCTCGAGTAGGTCAGCGCACCACGCTCCTATCGACCCTTATTTTATTACCTATACCATGTAACCTAGGTCTCCCTTTGGAACTATAAAAGGGGAGACCGGGGAAGGGGATACACAGAACACTACACATAGAACAACCACCCATACATCACTACTACCATCCTTAGCAACACTCGCCTGTATTCACCCCCGCACAAGCACTTAGGTGCAAGATAATAGAAAACATCCTCCCCCGCTAGACGTAGGGCCTTCTCTTGCCCAGACCAGGATAAACCTCTATGTCTTTCTCGCATCACCATCTGGGAGAGGGAACACGCATACAAGCTTACTCGTTGGTGTGACCCCCCAGGGGCAAAACACCGACAATTCTCTTGAGTTAGCTGCTTGATGATTGGGTCATTGTTGCTTGCTAACTCATCTAAGATGAAAGTGTCATATTCTTCTTGTTTGTCATACATCAAACCAAGCTTGAGATATTGATTCTCTTCTTTGAGTAACTTGTTCTCATACGCAAGCTTTTTGTCTTGATCCATTGACTCAATCACAATTGTTTTGTGCTTGGCTTGCTCTTGCAACTCTTTCTTGAGCATGACAATTGCTTCCTTGAGTTTGATAGTGTCCTCATAGCTCTCGGCCACTACCACTTTCTTGCCCTTGCAATCAACACATTTGCTTGTGCTCTCCACAAATAAGTCATCAAAAGATGTGGCTACATCAAGCTTAGCAACATGGTTAATAGCAACATGTGTATCATTTATTGCAAGTGTTGACGGTTCTTAAGTATCAATTTTAATTATCAAATAAACAAGAGAAAGGACCAATATGCAACCATCACCTAGAATTAGGGTTTGATCTGACAGAATTCCACGAGTTTTGTTGTTTATCTATTTCTGCAGGGGGTTATCAGGAAATAAGGAAGAAAGGCCCACATGTCGGGATTACATAGAGATATCAACGCACCGCGCAATTTTACATCATCTAGAACACTCCAGAAGCCACGAGACCGAAGCGGAGGCGAAGCTGGGCCAGGCCCAGGGCGCCCGCCCTGGAAGCCTGGGCGCCCGCCCCCCTGCTGGAGCCAATTCAGGACTCCTTCGCTCGGGATATTCCACCGACCTATTGGATCAAGAAAAACATAGTACCACCTCGGCTATCGACCCAAAAACGCATAGAAGGGGAGGACTATATAAGCAAGGCCCCCCTGGCCTCTGGAAGACATGAAGAAATTATCATAGAGACTGAGGGGTGCCCTCGAAGGAAAACCTCTTCTCTAATTAATATTTCTTTTTAGGCTTAGCAATCAATGTAAGGTAGAAATAGATCTTCTAGTTTCTACTAGATTGAGAGAGATAGAGTGGAGGTGTAGAGTGGAGGAAGCCCGGCCTGTCGGTGTCTACTCCAAGCTTGTACCTGCGGGATCAAGTTCTCCTAACCCGAAGCTTGCTCCTAGGATTCTTCAGTAATTCGACTTCTAAATTCTAGTAAGTTCTTGTTTTATTGTTCTTATGGTTTATGAGTTTACTTTAATCTCTTCGCGTAGAGTTTAGATTAATCATTGCTGGCGTAAACGTGGTGTTTAGGCTGGGGTACTCATAGATATTCCCTGACTAGCTGGACCGTGGTAGTAGTGAGGAACGTGACATTTCCGAGCTACCTTTGTAGATCACATCTCGTTAGCAGGAAGGATAGGGTTTATAGGTGCGGGTTGAACATCCTTTGTGGTGTCTAGATTCCGTTAGCCTCCCCATTAGAACAGTAGATCATCCTTACCAAGGTTAGAAGGAGACTACGGTTGCAGTCTTCTCTATTTATCACTCACATCGAGAGACATTCTTTGTGCCTAAAGGGATAATAGCAATAGATTTGGTTAGTCAGATGCACCCTTTCTCCCAGTGGTAAAAATATAAATACGATACTCTGGAAAACCTCCCGGGTGAAATGCTCACCGATATCCGTGCGCTTGCGGATCATTTCCTTATTGCGTTACCAAATATCAACAGCAAGATCATAAGCTATCTCAAGGTTGTCATAGTTTGCTTTTAGAGTTGTTAGCTCTTCTTTCATTGCTCTATATCTAGTGATAAGCTCATCATGAACACTCTCAAGTTTATTATGTTTTTCTTTGAGCTCTTTTAAAGAGAGTTTAAGCTCCTTGAGCTTAGTGGTCATGATCTCATTTTGGTCTCTAAGCTCATCACTAGATTTACGCTTTGCTAAAAGTGATTCATTTTCAAGTTCAAGTTTCTCATTTTCACTTCCAGTCTTTCTTATGACTTTTGTGTATTTGTTTAGCAATTTTACAAGTTCGTCATAAGATGGTGATTCATATTCACTATCACTCTCACTACTCTCATCCTCACTTTGTACCTTCCGGTCACCCTTAGCCATGAGGCATAGGTGTGTAGAGGATGTAGATGGTGGTGAAGATGATGGTGATGAAGCATCAATAGCAATGGCGGCAACCATTTCATCATCACTCTCATTGCCGGAGGAGTCACCACTTGAGCTCTCAATGTCGGTGAGCCAATCACCAACAATGTAGGCCTTGCCATTCTTCTTCTTGTGGTACTCCTTCTTGCCACCTTTCTTCTTGTGTTGCTTCTTGTCATTCTTCTCATCATCACTTGAGTCATCATGCTCTTTGTTCATCTTCTTGTACTTGTCCTTCTTGGGCTTTGGACATTGGTGAGCAAGATGACCAAGATCACCACAATTGTAGCAATCCATCTCGGAGATGGGCTTTCTCTTGCTACTTTTGAAGAACTTCTTCTTCTTGGAGTCAAAGTTGACTCCATTCTTGTTGAGCTTCTTCAACATCTTGGTGGTTCTTCTCACCAAGAGGGCAATGGACGCATCATCATCACTTGAAGTTGGTGACTCAACTTCTATCTTCTTGGCTTTGCCCTTGAGAGAAGCTTTTAGGGCCAAGTCTTTCTTCTCCTTCTTGGCCGATGAAGAGCCATCTTGGGGTTCATGTGCATATACATCTCATGAGCATTGATCTTTCCCAATATGGCCGTTTGTGTAGCGGTGGAGAGATCGCCTTGATGAAGTATGGTTACTATGTGCACATATTTCTCAATGGGAAGCACACATAGTATCTTCCTTGCGACATCCGCCGCACTCATTTGAGTGAGCCCAAGTCCATTTAGCTCCTCTACAATCACATTCAAGCGAGAATACATTTCATTAGCATTTTCTTTAGGAAGCGTTTCAAATGTATTAAGCTTGTTCATCACAAGGTGATAGCGTTCCTCGCGTTCACTCTTTGATCCCTCATGGAGCGCACAAAGTTCCTTCCATAGAGCATGGGCGGTTTTGTGGTTCTGAACGCGGTTGAACACCTATTTGCAAAGACCTCTAAAGATGTGGTTTTTGGCCTTTGCATTCCACTTTTCGTTTTCTTGTTCTTGAGGAGTAAGAACGGCATCTTTTGCCGGAGGGGTAAACCCTTCGGTTGCGGCTTTTAGGCACTTTGAGTCACATGCCTCAAGGTATGACTCCATCCGTATTTTCCAATACGGGAAGTCAACCCCATCGAACATGGGTGGCGGTCCATCCCCATTAGACATCTTTCTCTAGGCGGTGAAGCCTAAATAATGAGCACTAGGCTCCGATACCAATTGAAAGGATCAAGATGCCCAAGAGGGGGGGTGAATTGGGCTTCTCTAAAATTTTAAGCAACCTATAAGCTCCAATTCAACCCCTTGTGCCTAGTGTGACTAGAGAGCTACCAGATAAAAAGTTTTGCAACCTAGTTCCAATCCTATTCTAGCATGGCAATTCTAGGAACGTAAAAACACAAAGTAAATGCTAGAAAGTAAAGGAGTAGTGTAAGAAAGTGCTCGACGATGTTTTGCCGAGGTATTAGAGAGTCGCCACTCTCCACTAGTCCTCGTTGGAGCACCTGTGCAAGGGTCTTGCTCCCCCTTGGTCCACGCAAGGACCAAGTGCTCTCTACGGGCTGATTCTTTGACACTCCGTTGCGGTGAATCGCCCAAAATCGCTCACAAGCTTGACACGAGCCACCCACAAGAACTCCGGGCGGTCTTCATGCCTCCAATCACCACCGAACCCTTGAGGTGATGGCGATCACCAAGAGTAACAAGCAACGAACTCTCACTTGACCCAAACAAGGCACTAGAGAGTGGTGGATGCACACTTGAATCTTGGAATTCAACTAGAGAAGGATTCTCACAAGAAATCTCTCAAATCTCAATCCTCTCTAGGCTCTTGCTACTCTCTTGCTCCACAACAAGTTTCTCAGATGTTCAAATGGGCAAGAGAGCTCTCATGGACGAGGTGGAGGAGTATAAATACACCCCATGAAGTCCAAGGGTCTGCCAACCGTTTTCCACTGAAAACGGGGTCACTAGACACTGTTGATGTTGCACCGGACGCTCTGCACCGAGCGTCTGGTGACACTTTAATGGCTAACTGTACTGTTTCTGACAGGTCACCGGATGCTACTCCTCAGCGTCCGGTGGCATCGTTCGGTGCTCCGAGGAGTTTTACAAACTCCCTGAGTTTAAGACCGGACGCTACCCGGCACGTCCGGTGCTCGGGGAAGGTTTACAACCTCCCTGGGTATGGGACTGGACGCTACCCGATGAGTCCAGTGCTAGCGTCCGGTGCCTAACCCTAGGCACCCAACCCTCCAACGGCTAAAGGACCTCACCGGACACACTCACAGAGCGTCTGGTGTAGCGTTTGGTGCCTACTTAAGCACCCTAACTTCGTCGAAACACAACCGTTCCAAAACGAAGTTGGTTCCTCTCGATCTAAGGACTATCTCTGAGCTGCCTAGTGCTAGGTTTACCAAGTGTGCACCACACCTAAACCTAAAGCCTTGCCTAAGTCAAGCTACTAGATCAAAGCCCCTGTTAATAGTACGGTCAAAGGAGAACAAAGTCCTAAACTACTCTAAGTGCCCTTCTTCACCATATGGCATCTTTGAAAACTAAAACGATTTCCAATATTAAGTAGGCATGTACGTCCCTGTTCATCGAGTACATATTACCATGACCTCACTAATGACTTTGCCTCTGCAAAACACATGTTAGTCACAGTAATCAACATTGTCATTAATCACCAAAATCATTAGGGGCCTAGATGCTCTTTCAGTGTCCTCTGAGCTTCTTTAATATATCTACAAATTCCAAAAAACATTTCAGAAACCCGTATCATCCTTATCATCCTTCGTGTAAACTTTGATCCTATCAAGATAGAATGCTAACAATTGTGTCCTGTTTCAACCAAAATGAAAATGTGCAAGTTTTATATCTGATTGTGATCTTAGTTGTGTAAAAAAAGCGATAAAAATAGAAAAGAAAGAAAAGAGTCAAAACAGAGAAGAAAGATTGAGGAAAGAAAAGTTCTGAAGGAAGAGTAGAAAGTTCAATTTGTTTATGTGCACAAGCTCTAATTTTATATCAAGTTGCACAATCATTTCGTTATCTATCTTTGGTGCAAATTTTGCTAGGGTTTGATTGCAACACTTGTATCCTAAGCACACTCCTTGTTTTCATCAAATCTAAATGTATCCTTGCGTGTGTGTGTTTGATCCATTTACATCACTTATATCTTGTGGTTAGCACTAGGAATTGTACTTCTATTTGGGACTGTGGTTTAACTTTACAAAATATCAAGAATTTAGATTGCATTCCTTGAGAATTATATCCCCACCAAGCTCCACAAGTAATCCACCATCATAGGAAAACACCGATCTTGGATTCTCCCAACCATCATTCTCGGTTACAACCTCGCATTGGTCCTCTGTAATCTGCTACAGGGAACACGCACGAGCTTCGGTAGTTATGCTAAAGAATGATAGAGATCTAATTGAGATGGTGGCTAAGAATCCTATAGGGACAGATCCATTTGAGGGATCCCTTTCTGTCTATTTCTTCTCTTGATCTTCTCACAGAATAATTACGAACTCCTCCTCCAGGGGGGTCACGGTATTTATTTAAGGCCCCCTAGGAAGCACGATAGCCCTTGGATTAAACCAACTTAAAGGTGCACTAAAGATTAATCCTGAAAGTCGGTGGAGGCAGGATCCGTGGGGTCCAACCTGATTGGTTGAACCCCCCGGGCAGCCGCCCCTGACAGGGTGGGGCGCGTGCCCCTGCCCTATGGCAGGTGGGCCCCACCTTTCAGGTGATGTCTTCCTAAGCCTTCTAGAGTATTCCTAACTCTCTATGTAAATCTGACATGTGGACCTCCTTTTATTCTTATTCCGATAACCCCCTCCAGAAATAGACAATCACCAAAACTTGTGGAATTATGTTAGTGATAACCCCTATAGCTAGATAGTATTCTGATTTTGATCCTTTCTCATGCTATGTTGACGGTTAAAAAGAGTACTTATCTACCATTAATAAACTCCCCCAAGCATACCTTTTGCTCATCCTTGAGCAAAGATAGACTCGGTGATGGATCAGAAGTTGCTACAATACTTTCACGCCTCACAACTACACAAGCATTCAAACAAGGACTCTCCTTTGGATTAGAGTGAACTATTCTGACTCAAGACTCACCCATATTACCTTCAACCATAGAGCTTATAACTATCACTTAAGTCTTGGGCAGTTGAAAGATAGAACATTTAAGTCAAGCACTATACTACTCACTCTTTGATCAACTATTATTCTAGAGTTTTTGCAAGATTTTAAAATAAAACTCAGAGTTTCCTTGTATGACACTTTCTAGTCTCTCATATGTGCTATTTGTAGGACTAAGGCATAGTTGTCTTCTCTCTCACCCTACTTCTAATTGGCTTATATGGAGCTCATATGTGGAAAAGACAATTCAAACCTACTTACATGTATTGCATAGTTAAACCGTGGATCCAGAGAAACTAATTTGACAATCAAGTCATATGTGCATGTGATTGAGGTGAAGTGAAGTGACAAGAATGAAAGTAGTTATGAGGGGTGATAACTAATGGTGAATATCTAATTCTACATTTGCTCCTTGGGGAAACACACCTCCCTAATCTAAGAATAAGGACTTGTCTGTCTTTGTTTTGCATTGGGACTTTTGTCCTCTTTCTTTCTTTTCTCGTTTTTAGAGATCAGCCAACCCTTTTAATGCACTAATAATAGAAGGGAGTATCGCCTGAAATAACTGGAGCTTTATTGGATAAGTAAAATAAGACATAATGGCAATGTATATTTTTGGGTATTCCCTCCCAGTGTGGGAGTAGAACATTTTGTAAGTGGATGTGGAATGTATGTGGGTGGATGAAGGGATACGTACTCCAAGGCTAGGAGTAGCATAAGTGCATGTCTCCAGGATAGAAACAACATAGAGTGTAAGTGCATATATGTGGGTGGTACTTCCAGGAACAGAAGTAGGACATAGTAAATGTGGTGGATGTGAGTGGTTGCATACTGATGACAGAAGTAGCGAAGATTAGGTGATGGAGAGCACATAATATTGACTTTAACTACATGACTAGTTCCTTAGAGTCTACACAGCTTAACTATCCTCAATGCTTATAGGTTGAAATATAAGTGGAGGTTTTTGTAATCTAGCAAACATGTGTATTTGACTGTGGTAGGAATTTAAAATCTCGTCATAAAGGAACTCATCATGTAGCAGATTAAAACTTTCAAAATAAATTATCCAAAACTCTAGTATCTCTAGGAGCAAGATTGATAGCAGCTTAAAACCTTCCCATATTATATCCATCAACTACCTAGACTTAGATCAAGCATTTGCTACCCACAAGTTTTAGGCTCAGAGCAGAATCTTAAGTTTAAACAGTTGTGTCTAAAACTCAGGAGAGTACAAGGTTGAAAACTGGATACTTGCAAGGAATTATGGCAGAGCAACTATTCATCATCTCCATATAAGAGTTTATTCTAGAGGTTCATTTTAACAGATTCCTTAAGATCTCTCCATAGCTAGCAAAATTAATTATGAAAGATAAAATATTTATTGGGTTTCTAAAGTTATTATCTTTTATCTTGTCATAACACACTAGGAATAGATAAATGAGTAACTAAGAGATACTTAGCTCAGTATATGGGGGTTGCTCTCCCCCAAGCTGGATGTTTGACATAGTCTGATGAGGTTGCTGATAGGCAATGAAGGCGTCTTGATCTTCCTAAAGTGTTGTGGGTACTTGCTATCAGAAAACAGCACATGCAAATGTGGACAGTACACGACTGAGGACAGGATGTCCTTCTACCTATTAATTCTTCTTGATCCTTTAAAGCTTGTGAAGCTCAAATAGACAACAAAGCTTGTGGAACTGATGAAGCGTTAGTAATAAACCTCTAAGCCTTGACAGTCTAGAACTTTCTTATGCCTATTTATCTTTTAACAGGATCAATATATTTTTATGCTTTTCATATTTAAGATATGAAGACAGGGAAATAAATATGCTAAAAATTATTTTTGTGATGTGAGCTGTTGCATCACATATTAAATACATGGGGCTTAGCATTTTCTAGATGCAATGCAAAACATATTTATTTTCTTTTCTAATGCAGCAATAAAAATAAAGATGCAACTACTAATGCAATTAAGAGAAGTAAATATGCATAAAGGTAAATGCAGATAAATACTAAGTTACCTCTTGGCGCGACGTTCGGTGATTTTAAGTCCTCCGATGCTGTGTACTGAGTAGGATTTATTTCTGAATTTTCCTTGGGTTCCATACCTTCCTTGTAGGTGATGGCGACTTGGAGGAGAGAGTGTCAGGAATCACTATCTCTTCTTCTGTTGGTTCCTCCTCCTTGATGGCGTTCTTGTTAGGGTATCAATCTTCGAATCTTGAAAACTCTCCTTCATAGTCGGCCCATCCATCTACAACATTCTTTTTCTTCTGGTGGGGGTACGTCGCCTTCTTCTTGACCTATTCTTCTTGAGTTCTTCCTCAATTATATAATTGCTATTGAAATGCAGGTGTACCTTCTCTGAGGAGAATTGGAAATGGACCTCCTCTATTCCAATGTATATGATGGCCTTGGTAGTGTTGAGGAATGGTCTTCCTAGGATGATAGGTGGATCATATTCTTATCCCATGTTGACGACCAAGAAGTCAGTGGGGACATATTGGTCTTTAATCTGGACAAGGATGTTTTTGGCTATCCCATCCACGAAACGAAAGGACCAGCCCGCCAACTGCAGCTGTGCATAGGTAGGGTCCAAAGGTATAGTACCATATAGGAATTCATATGTTACCTTGGCCATGATGTTGATGCCTAATCCGGTGTCACATGTAGTGTTGTAGACATAGCATCTGTTGATGGAGCATAGAATGGTCGGGACACATGGATCGTCCTTCTTGATCAGATGTGGAGACTTGAGCAAGTGGTCATACTCCATGCAGATTGCAGTGACCATCTATGTTGTCTCAGTCTTCTGGGCCTTTTGTTTGCCCTTATTCTTGGTCTTGGCCTTGTTCTAGGTGTTGCTCTTGTTTCTATGCCGACTGTCTCCTGAGTAGGGATTGACAATGACTTGTTCTTGAATGAAAAGGCTTCCTGTTGCCCTTGATGTTGAAAGTGATCTTGGCATTGCTGGCATAGATGATAGCTCCGATAGTGTTCAAGAATGATCATCCTAGAATGATAGGCGACCTCTCATCGATACCAATGTTCACCACTGTGAAGTCTGTAGGAACGTACGAGTTGCCTACTCGTACGCAGATCTCCTCCATGATTCCCATGGGGTAGCAGAGTGACTGATCTGCAAGCTACAACCACATGGTTGTGGGTGATAAAGGATAATTGAAAAGTTTCTCGTGTATCACAATAGGCATGATGTTGATGCTTGCACCGAAGTCACAGATTGCCTCGCCGAAGTTTGCACTTCCAATGGAGATCAGAATAACCGGTCTCCTTGGATCACCTTTCTTGGTTGGTAGAGACGAGTCTAACCAGGTTCCTTTTGGAGGGTCACTCCAGTAGCTTCCTGCATTAAATATGTCTACAAGTTTTGCAGTTTCTAACTCCCCTGGCTGTCTAGGAATCTTACCTTGATCATTGGCAGCAGTAAAAGGAGCAAGCTGTTGCAACTGAGATTCTAGCATCTTATTAAAGCTAAGCTGATTTTTTATAGCATTTGAAAAACTTTCCATTCTAATATTAATTGATTCTAAAGTTTTATCATTAGATGCTAGCTTCTTAGATAGGCTATCCATTATCTTACCCTGGTAAAGCACTAACTCTCTTAAAGGTGGTTGATTAGTGTTATTATAAGAATTATTACCTTGGTAATTTCCTGAGTAGTTACCTGAGTAGTTAGGCCGCTATTGCTGGTTCGAGCATTGATTTTGCTGAGGACAGTAGTAGCAATAATTGTTATTCTTGATGTAGTTCACGTCCTCCCTCAGCTCTGGGCAGTTGGTACTTGTATGCCTAGTTCCTCCACACTCTTCACAAGTCATGCCAGAATAATGGATGTGCATGACTTCCTTCTTTTCAATGGTTCTTTCATTAAGTCTTTTCATCAGCGGGTCCATGTTGGCAGCTAGCATGTATACCTCCTTGAGTTGGTGCATTCCTCCACCTCTCTTGTGGGTCTGAGTGTTTTCTTCACTCCAACCTTGATTGGAGACCATCTTTTCCATAAGAGTTGTGGCTTGAGAAATAGTAAGTGATAAGAATGCTCCTCTAGCAGTAGCATCCATGGTTTCATGAGTGCTATTGCTGAGCCCATGATAGAATGTCTGCATGTGCAGCCAATTCTCCATCCCATGATGAGGACACTTGAGTATGTAATGTTGAAAGCGCTCCCAAGCTTCTAGGACTGTCTCATCATGTTGTTACTTAAAGCTAGATATCTTCCCACGTAGAGCATTGGTCCTGTCTATGGGAAAGAACTTTGCCAGAAAATTGGTGGAACATAGTGCCCATATAGTATTCTTCTCCATGTTGGCACAGAACCACTGCTTTGCTTTCCCCAAGAGTGAGAATGGGAAAAGGCGAAGTAATATGGCATCTCTGGGGACGTTCTTGATAGTGAAAGTGTTGCAAATCTCTAAGAAGTGTTGGAGATGAGCACTAGCATCTTCATGGGCCTTCCCACAAAACTGGCTTGCTTGCACCATATGGATCAGTACCGGCTTGAGCTAAAATCATCCATTAATGTCCATAGCTGGTCTAGTATGGATGTTGGCCGTAGTGGGAGCTGAGAACAAACGAAGTGACTTGTCAGCCATGATGTCAATCCCTGGTGTCAAACTTTGAGTAGGTTGATCTTCTGACTCAGGAGGATTGGCAAGCTGAGATGTTGATGATGTTGATTGGTTCCTTCTCAACTTAGCCTTCGTCTTCCTGATCAGTGTCTCTGGATTATCAATGAAGTTATATAGGAGATCAAACATGTTCATACATTACCCTGCATATGATAAAAATAGACAAAAAGACAAGGGTGAAGCTGCATGAGTGAGAAGGGTGGTTGGTGCTCAATCCATGAGTTGATGCAATGATGCTCATTATCCTTTGATGCTTTCACCTTCCTCGGCAACGACGCCAAAAATGCTTGTTGATACTTCTTAATGCAACTACTAAAAATAGACTCTTAAACCTATCCCTAGCAATGGCAACAAAATTACTTAACATCACTTAAGCTAGATTTTCATCCCTAACATGATGTATAAATACTGGTATTAAATCTATATGCTTTTCTAGGAATAAATAAATAAATAAATAAAGGATCCGCAAGCGCATAGATAATACCGATGTAGCATTTTAACGAGGAGTATTCCAGGTATCGTTATTTATATTTTTACCACTGGGAAGGGACTTGCAATGGATAATGAGCAATGAGCACTACATGTAATCATGGAGACCATAACCATGTCTTTATCTATCTCTTATGCAGGGTAAGTGTCATATAAGATAAATATATGAATATGAATAATAAGTGACAGAGGATAAATAAGAATTCATAGCCATAAGATAAACATGATAATCATCTCAATTATATTACTCTAAGTCTATAGCACTAGCATGGTATTAGGACAATGTACAAGAATAAATCCTAAGTATTCTAACTATATTGTCAAAGCATACTTTGATTAGTGCAAGTACACCTAGCATCATCATTGGAAAAGGTTATATCTATGCATAGTGATATTAGCAAGAAAGATCATGAACATAACAATCACTTCCCTGCAATAATGGTGCTCCACAATCCTTATAATCAGGAGAAGGAATACAAAGGACTCAATAGGACTGTCACTCCCGCGATCTACCTCAAGCTCTAAACTATAAGGGCTAATCGCAGATAAATACGGTCTAGGCACCACGCCTACACAATATGTACCACTTACCCATCGATCTAATGAGTAAGCGCTATATGAACCTATGCATAAACATAATTCTAATCTAACTTCACTAAGCATATAATCAAGGTAAACTAATAATAATATAATTAAGAACATAAGTAAATAGAATAAAGTCAATTTCGATATAATCAAATAGATCAAAGTCATATTCATAGTAGCAAGAACTATTATAAATCTAACAAAGAGAATAAGAGTTTACCAAGAACTGAGGATAGATCTAGACTCCAAGATTGACATGACTCCTAGATCTATTCCTATGTGGCTATGCTAAAGAACTATAGAGATCTAATTGAGACGGTGGCCAAGAATCCTATAGAGACAGATCCATTCGAGGGACCTCTCTCTGTCTAATTCTTCTCTTGATCTTCTTAGAGAATAATTATGAACTCCTCCTCAAGGGGGGTCAGGGTCTTTATTTATAGCTCCCTAGGAAGCACAACATCCCTTGGATCAAACCGACTTAAACGTGAGCTTAAGATTAATCCTCAAAGTCAGTGGAGGCAGGATCTGCGAGGTTCAACCTAATTGGTTAAACCCCCCGGGCGGCCACCCCTGATAGGGTGGGGCGCCCGCCCCTGCCCTATGGCAGGTGGGCCTCACCTTTTAGGTGGTGTCTTCCCGAGCCTTCTGACATGTGGACCTCCTTTTGTTCTTATTCTCATAACCTCCTACAGAAATAGACAATCACCAAAACTTGTAGAATTCTGTTAGTGATAACCCCTAGCTAGATCGTATTCTGATTTTAATCCTTTCTTATGCTATGTTGACGGTTAAAAAGAGTACTTATCTACCGTCAACAAATAGCAATTAGAATTATTGGATAGGTGGCTTGCGAACATCCCATTAGATCTAGAGCCAAAAGTTTCACTTTGTTATTTACTAACTTCTTGCTCTAATGAGTTTGTAGAATTTTAATAGGCTATTCAACCACCAAGTTGTCCAGATGACGGCAACTACCAAGAGTCGGGATGAAAACGGTACGGATATTTTCCGACCGTATTCGAGATCGAATTCGTTTAGAGAGGTTTAAATCTGTCCGTATCTGAGACCGAATATTCAACATCCGATACCGTATCCGTATCCGAATACTTAGATCGTATATTTATGATGTCGACATCTAATCTTATCTTATCCGACATGATTGATATTATCCGTATTCGAATCCGAATCCGACCAGAAATATGAAAACAAATATGATATCGGTGATATCCGTACGATCTCCAAGTTCCACTAGATGCAATCACTCACGCAAATGCACTTGAAATAACTCCCAATCTCACAAAGATTGTGTATCTATGAAGGAGATCAGTGGGAGATGTTTCCTTATGCTCACAAGAACGTCAAGTATGTCAAAGTGTCCAAAGAGTAAGCCCCAAGCCAGCCAAACACTATTATAGGGCCCCAAAGAAATAGAGTGGTTGGCTCTCTATTCTCACAAAACTCAGGGCAATCAGACGCTCAGGTGCGATCGACCAGACATAGCCTCCAGCGTTCAGTGCATGGATTGCTATCACGTGTCCTCTGTCTTTGAACATTGTATATTAGATCTCAATGGTTAAGTTCACACCAGATGCACTGAGCGGCCTCGACACCCAGCATCTGGTCGCTACCCAAAGAGGTTCCAAAACATGTTTTCCATCACCAGACGTGTCTGGTGCATGGTGACCGGATGCGACCTAGCAACTGGTGCTCCTTTCGCTCGCATGACCACACCATGTCATGTAGACAAGATGGTAAATAGTGTTCAGCCAGTGTCCGACCAGCAACATTTGATGCTCCCAAAAAGAGATCGGATGGACAAGTCCCTACGTTTGGTGCTAAACCCTTAGAGTGATTGACAGTTAGAACTGATCAGATGTAGCCCCTACGTCCGGTGCTCTCAGCACCAGCGTCCAGTGCGCTACTTCAATGCTGGACAATTCTGTGACTTCACCACCTCTTTATAATCATTTCTAGCCTAATAGAAAATAGACGCTTCATTTTGATAAAAACACCTAAAACCCATCTCGTAAGCTCCGTGCGAGGGAGAGAGACCTAACTTCTCCCACCTCTTCAACCCTTGCTCAAAAGTGTTAACCACCATGTGTACCACCTTGTGCATGTGTGTTAGCATATTTTTACAAATATTTTCAAGGGTTAAGTTAAAGCACTAGGTTCTAAATGCATGCACATGATTCATAACACCTAGTGGCACTTGATAGACAGCTTCCCTCTTTATAGTATGGCTATCTATCGTAAGTGTGATCACACCCTCTATGGTGTCTTGATCACCAAAACCAAACCCTAAGCAATACATTTGCCTTGATCTTCATAGGGTTTTGTTTTTCTCTTTCTTCTTTCCAAGTTGAGCACTTGATAATCTTGTTGTCATCACCACCATCACCATGACCATCTCTTGCTCCACCACTAGACATGTACCAACCTCATATAATCTACACACACTTAGCATAGAGGTTAGTACTTTGGCTTTCATCAATTATCCAAAACCAAACTTGGGCTTTCACCCTCACTAGCTAGAGTGTCACAGCACCAACATAAGATGAGGATCATACAAGCCACGAGCAATTCACTAGAGTACCTTTTGGCTCTTCATTGGGGAAAGGTCAAGAACCCCTCACAATCATCATGATCAGAGCCGAGGACAATCACCTACCTCTGCTCGACGATCCTCACTGCGCCAAGCCATCTAGGTGTCAACAAACTCCAAAAGTAACAAGCAAATCCTGTAGCAAAACACAATCACTAAGTGTCTCTAGATGCAAGCACTCAAGCAATGCACTTGGATGCTCTCCCAATCTCTCAAAGATGATGAATCAATGATGCAAATGAGTGGGAGTATGTTGGCTAGGCTCACAAGGATGCTATGTCTGAAAATGACCAAGAAAGTGAGCCCAAGCTAACCAACCACCTTTCATAGCCCCCACAAAAGAATAGAGTCATTGGCTTTCTCTCTCCAAAGAAAACGAGGTGACCCAACTTGCTGGTCAAACTGTCCAAATGCACGCCCTCAACGTCTAGTGCTCGCATCCTCACCATAAGTCACTATGTTTTCAACATTGCGTGTCAGATCTAAACGATTAAGTTCACACTGGATGCACTGCATAAGTTGACAGGACCCTAGAGTTTGGTTGCTACTCACAGAGGTAGCAAAATGTGGTTTCCATGACCGAACACATCCGCTGAACCAGGACTGGACATAGCCCAGCGTCTGATGCTCTCTCTACTCTCACACGAGGCTAAGTACTATGATCGGATACTGAACAGTGTTCAACCGGCATCCGGTCGCCTGCATCTACTCAACTCCAAAAGATGACCAGATGAGCCAGTCAGACCATGGCAGCATCTGTGCTCAACCCTAGCAAAATAGAGAGCAAGCACTGCGCCACCAACACTGACTGGACGTTGTCCCTGCGTCCGGTGCACCCAAAGCCAACGTTCGGTGAGTGAATCTGCGTCCAAAGCCAACGTTCGGTGAGTGAATCTCAGAGAAAAACACTCCCGTGACTTCGCCACCTTTTCAAATCCACCACCGGCGTAGTGGAAAATAGGTATTTCATTTTTACAAAACGCCAAATCCCGCCAACTCCACCTCCTTTGCAAATGTGCCAACACCACCAAGTGTATTCATCATGTGCATGTGTGTTAGCATTTTCATAAGCATTTTCTCAAAGGAGTTATCACTCTCACTAGATCCTTAATGCATATGTAATGAATTAGAGCATCTAGTGACACATTTACAAGTGCATTTCGATACAAGTTTTACCTCTTTAAATAGTACGACTATCAATCTTAAATTAATCACACCCTCTGTGGTGTCTTGAGTGCAAAAGCAAAAAGCTCATAACCAATTATACCTGTGCCTTGAGATTTTTCTTTTTCTTTTTCTTCTTTTCTAAGCCCAAACACTTGATCACCGAGTTTCCACCATCACCATCATGATCATCATCATGTTGCTCACCATTTGGAGTGTGCTTTCCTATCTCATGAACACTTAGAGCAATAGGTTAGCACATAGGGTTTTATCAATTCACCAAAACCAAACTAGAGCTTTCATCATAGCTACAGAAACATTTGCTCTTTATCTTTTTTTATTCCTTTAAAGTGTAGTCTATATCGCACTAGATATATCGACACTATTTGGAGTATTAAACATAGACTAATTACAAAACTAATTACACACTACTTGCAAAATGAATCTATTAAATCTAATTAGTTCATAATTTGATAATGTGTGATGCTATAATAAACATATGCTAATAATGAACTAATTGGACTTAATAAATTATTCTCGTGAATTACTCATAGCATCTATAATTAATTTTATTATTATTAAGTATTGGAACATCAGATGTCCTCCAAACAACACTGATTCGAACGGGTGATGTGGGTAGGCTCTCTTGGTGACGCATTTAATTTTGTAGTTGGTGGGGGGACTTTGGCAGTTGAGTCCAGATTTTGTTCACGCTAGTAGGGCGTGTTTAGTTGCCAAAAATTTTACAAAATGTACATTTTGCAAAATGGTTCTTGTTTCGTTGCAAAAATTTTTGCAAAATGAATATTATAATATTTCAGTTTGTATTTGACAAATATTATCGAATCATGAACTAACTAGTTTAAAAGATTCATCTCGTAAATTATAGACAAACTGTATAATTAGTTAGTTTTTAATCTATATTTAATGCTATATATGTGCCGCAAGATTTGATGTGACAAAGAATCTGATTTTTTTTTTTCAAAATTTCTCATGAACTAAACAAAGCCTAAACATGCCCTAGGAGCGTTTTTTTTCTTCTTCGCAGTTGAAGTGAAAGAAAGAAGAGAGGGCTACTATCCAGCAGCTGTGGCTGCAGCAAGGACCACACCACAGTAGTTGGGCACAGGGAAACACTGCCCAAAGCCAAGGGAGCGCAGCGTTGGAAGCAAACAAGCACAGTGTGAAGGCCAACCAAGTGACCAACCACCTTCCTCTCTCTCTCTCTCTCTCTCTCTCCATGGCTCGGCTCCTTTCGAATGGCTCCAGCTCCTGCTCTTCACGAAGCAAGAAGCATGCAGTAGGACGCACAGCAAAACAAAGGCTGTGCGATGCGTGCCCTGGCCGAGCCGTGCCTCAGTGGGCCAATGCCATGCAGGCATCCAGCAGTTCCAGGATTCTGCGCACCACACACCTAGGCATGTTTACGACTTGCTTAGTTCCAAAAAATTTTGTATATACTTGATTACATGGTTGTATTATTTTGTATATACTTCTATGTCAAAACTTTGATTCCTAAAATCTATACTAGTTAGAGCATCTCTAATAATTTACTATTTTTTACTTGGCAAATCTTGTGATTTGCCAACTCCCAGAACAATATGGAGAGTAAAAAAATAGCCCCTCTCCAAGAGTTTACTATTTTGGACTTCGCAAAATGAAAAATAAAGGCCCACAAAATGAATTTTTCTCCAGGCGCTACTGATTCCACGCACTTCCTCTCCTCTCCTTCGCGTGAACAACGCCACAGCCACATCGTACCTTCATCGATCGGTTCCCATGCATCATCAGACCTAGCGTAAACCTTAGAGAGACGATGACTACCCACGGTGTTGGCATTGCCATAGCAGACGTTGACTACCATAGCTGGGCATGAAGATCGACGATGGAAAAAAGAGAGAACCATGTACCTAAATGTTGGATGACATTTTCTTCACGCGCGTGGAGGAGAGGCATACCCTTTTCTTCGCGTGCGTAGGGAAAGGAAAGGCGTGAAGGCTTCATGCACACCAGAAATCAAGATGGCAAGTTTAGATGGCAAGTTGCTATTTTTTAGCGCTGGGAGTCATGATATGCCAAGTTGCTATTTTTGCCAAGTTGATTTGCCCAACTATTGAAGATAGTTTTTTCTTATTTTGCCAAAATTATATGGATGCCAAGTTGTTTTGCCAAACTCTTGGAGATGTTCTATAATTTTTTAAAGTTTGATTAACTTTATAAAAAAAGGCATCAATATCTATAATATAAAATGAGTGTCTTATGAAAATATATTCTATAGACAATCTTATGGTACTAATTTCGTACTATAAATTTTAGTATTTTTTTCTAAAAGTTCGATCAAAGTTTAAAAAGCTTGACTTAAGACAACTCTAGAAATTGAAACTTTAATAACAGACGAAGTATCTAGATAGCTGGTGTCACATGTCTTGTGAGGTTCCTGGTTGGATCTCAGACCGATTATATTATCAAAATATGGATATATAGTGGTTATAGATTATAAAATTTTATGTTAAGAATTTTAGATTAATCGTTGGGCTGTTTGGATTCTTCGATGTTTAGGTGTTACGTTGTTGGATGGTTGGTTGTGTTTGAAGTCTCAAAATAGCTGAGTGGACAACGGGGTTACAAGACCATCCAACAGTTTGTCATTCGGTTTTCTTATCCTTAATTTTTTTAGCAAAATAAGAAAAAAAACTCTCTCTAATATTTTGGTATCTTCCCCCTCTCTATCTTTCTCAACCTTGCAAAAATTTATTCTGAACGCACATATATGTGTGCGGCCTAGGAGCATGCCCACGAGAGAGAAAGATTTGGTAGAAAGGCTTAAACATGTACTAAAACAAATTTGGGTTACTGATACAAAATATAAAACCGGACCGTAGGAAAAGTGCCGAGAAAAAAATTAGGATAGAAATATAGGAAACTCTTGGAGATGTCTTTTTTCCCTTCCTATACTAATTTAGATGTTGGTAAACATCATATTTTGGGGAACACAATACGAGGATCTCATCGAGATGCTCTAAGCAATAGCGGAACTAGGGGGTTAGCAGGTGCCGTGGGCCCTCCAAACACAAGGGAATTTTTTTAATATCCTATCAAAAATTCAACTGCATAGCAAACACACAAAGTTATTATTTCATATATTTTTATGATAATATTATGTTTTTTTCATTATGAATACTAAATATATATATAAACAGTAAAAAAATATTGAGATATATATTTGATGTATATATTTATCATATTTACGAGGTGTCATCACATTCTCTCTCCCCCCCTAATGAGAAGGCCTAGTTATGAGCGGGGGGGGCGGGTGTCAATGGGTGGTTAGATTCTATGATCAACAGAAGAATCGGGGCTGTTTGGATCAGCTACGGATTTTTTTTCTTAATATGCATTTCATAATCCATATGTGATTCTCACACAGCCCGATTGAGTCCATGATAGGCTGGGTCTATATGTTAGCAACTCGAAACTATATATTTTTGGATTGCCAAGATCCAAAGTGTAGTCATGCTTACCCTAGATGTCAATTTGCATTTTGAATTTGAGATGCAGGTGGTGTACCTAGAACTTTAATTTGTGCTTTGCAGAGAACGGAGAAGTCAGATAGACCAAGACCGTGCGTGCCATTACTTTGTCCAACACTGAGCTGCACCATTGTATATAGCCCAATGTGCCAATCATATCTACTGGTCCAGGTTAAACAAGAGGTAAGGACAAGAGTATGTACCAAAGGGAACACCGGTACGGTCGACAATCTAAAAGGTTGCCCTTGCCCATGCCCCACATTTGACTTTGGGCGACCGACCAACCTTGTTCAGTTGACTCCAAAATCTAAAAATTTTTCAAGATTTTTCATCCCATCCAAACTTACGGTACATGTATGGAGCATTAAATATAGTTAAAATAAATAACTAATTGTATAGTTTGTGTGTAATTTACGAGACGAATATTTTGGTTGTAATTAGTCTATAGTTGAACAATAATTATCAAATACAAACGAAAGTGCTATATTACCCAAAACCAAAAAAATTTGCTGAACAAGGCCCATATATATGATCGGGGACAGAGATTGACCTGCATAGATGCATGTTGTAGTTCACTTGTCTGAAAGCACGCCTATCATGGATCGGAACTGTGTCGAGAAATTTGGGCCTGTCTTGTTGACAATATGACACTGATCGATGGAGAACCTTAATATAGTCAAACAATACGTACCATGCATATATAGAAATAAGCATATACGATATATGAAATGATCGAAGAGAGACGCATTTGCATATATATACTCTCTCTTCCGAAATGATAAGCCTACTGTATTTCATTTAGGAAGAAGTAATATACAAAGTATATTTTGATAGTCCAAACCTTAGTTTCTTTTACAATGCATTGCTATATATTTACTAAAGAGTTAAATATCATCTCAGTGCTACATTGAAAGAAATCTATTGATACAAGTTTTATTCCAAAGTTTGTATATTTTTTGAATATTTGTTGGTTAGAATTTATACAATTTGACTTTTCTATGTACAGAATATGCTCATTGTTGCTAAGACAGAGAGGAAGGACGTGAAAACATGAATGTAAAAAGATGCAAGGAGCACCTACCTTGGCAGGAGGCAGCAGGCACGAGCATAAGCTTTTGCAAAAGGTAGCCGCAAGGAACAATATCATGTTTGCACATGCACATGCACTACAGTCATCCGTCGCAGGCGGGAAAAAGATTGCCTTGTGTGCAGATAGGCCTTCTCTCACCCACACAACACGACGAACACGCCAACCGGCAAGCAATAATAACGCACGGCAAAATCCAAAGCTCAGCTCGTTGTTTTTTTTTCTGATGAAGTTTAAGCACATTCAAATTCAAATTTTGGTTAGGTATCTTGTGATGAAATATGTGCATCTAGGGTTTCAACTTGACGTCAATGCTTTGTATTCATTTGGATTTATTATAATATTTAATAGCATTGTTTTTCTGTAGGAGATGATGTTCCTATCGATAGTATGGTATATTTGATGGCTGCGTACTGATTAGGATTTTAAAGGTGCTCATAATCAAGGGTAAAGTGTGTTAATATAAGTAAGGAGTAGGAAACAAAGCAAACTCAAGAACTAATAAAGGCGCATCGTTAAGAAAATTGTGGCTTACTCAGATGTTCAAGTTAAAGTAAATACATTGTCACTACCACAGAAGAGGCCTTTGGACGATTACCAAAATCGCCAATAGTCTCGACAATTTTGGTCTCCGGGAGGCACCTTTAGTCCCGGCCCGTAACACGCGCCGGGACTAAAAGGTCCTACCCAACGGCTGCCTAACGGCTACCTGTCAGGGCTGTCGGGGCAGGGACCCTTTAGTCCTGGCTCGTGTTACGGTCCAGGACTAAAGGTGTCCCTTTAGTCCCGGGGCAAGCCACCAGCCGGAACTAAAGATTTAGCCTCGGTTGGTGGCTTGCCCCAGGACTAAGGGGACCTCTTTTAGTCCCTGTTCTTTCAAACTAAAAGCCCAATCTATAAATCACATCACTTCTTCCTAGCCTAGACCGAGCCCATTCAAATTTCAGTGAGCTGTTCTTGCTTGTTCTTGCTCTTGCCATTGCTAGTTCTTGCTTGTTCTTTCTTGTTCTTCATCTCCGGCGCCCATTGGTGATCATCTTTGATGCCACCATTGGTTTCCTCGGTCTAGGGGTAACTAACTTCATCCTCCATAGTCATTTTCATGTTGTTTTTGTCTTTCTGATATTACCGTCATTTTTTAGCTCAAATTTAATGGTTATAGTTTGAATCGATGTCATCAGCGCCCACTAGTGATCTTCTTCGACTTCGCCATCGACTCTTCGTGTTTATAGGTAACTAGCTTCATCCTCCAATGTAAAAAAAAGTCTCAAATAATTAATTATTACATAATATCATTACAACCCACTATCAAGTAGGCACAACAGTGAATCGCTTTTTGGCATGTCATTATAATTCTTTTAATAATCACCTCACATGTCCTCAATTTTGAAGTCATTGGCATTGTTGATGTTGAGCAGCAGGAACAGCTTCCTGATGTTGTCATGTAGTGCCAGCAGGAGAAACAGCGAGCTCCTTTGTAGCGTCTTCGTGATGGCCTCGAGGTAGGCGATAGAGTAGACCTCGTGGGCGTGCTCGTCCATGACGTGCTCGTATAGACCCATGTTCATGCCGTGGTAACTTGATTTGAATGTCATATGACTCATTATATATAGACACATCCTTTATATATTTGTATAGTTTTTTATATACCTTATATATATATAGACAATGGCCGAACCGAGGGATCAACAAATCGATGATGAGTCCATCATGATGAATCTCATCGCCAGTGGTGATGAACAAATCGAGGGTGATGATGATGGGAGTCGGTACTTGTGGGCAGATTACGAGGAGATCATGCAGGGATCCTCCCTGCCACCTAATGAGCAACAAATTATTGAGCAAGCCAATACTGGCGAGGTATATTAATTATACATGTTTATTAGGGATCAGGTTTAGACTTTAGGGTATATTGCATCTTGTATTAATTTCATCATCGTGTCTTTATATATATGTACCCCTGTAGATCGACATCTACGACCGGGAAGAGCAGAGCTGTTCGAGGGCCAAGGAGGCTGTTGGAGGGCCGTCTCATAATCTCCGAATTCGATGAGGCTACAGGCCAACCACTAAGACCACATGCAAAGACATATGTCGGTCATTGTGGTTACCTGGTGAAGGACAGGATACCGATCAGTGCTCGAGTATGGAAGAAGAAGCCCAGCTCCTCACATCAGCTTTGTCTCCGATCATGATAAGGCCGACATGTGGACTGGCATCGGTCACCATTTCACGTTCGGATCCGAGCTGAAGGAGAGACATGACGAGCTGAAGGAGAGAATCCGAGAGTGGACAATGAAGAAGATGGCAACACTTTTTCAGGCTTGGAAGAAGAACTTGTACACCAAGTTTGTTAAGAAGAACGAGACGCCAAATTTCAGCACCAAGGCGTATGTCACGCTAAGGCCCTTTTAGGATGAATTCTTGCAGTACAAAATGTTGGAAGAGAGCGAAGCTATTATCAGAAGGAACAAAGAGAATGCTACAAAGAAGAAATACCACCATCATCTGGGATCAGGTGGCTATTGTCGGTCCTTAAGTATCAAATATAATCAACAAATAAACAAAGAAAAGGATCCAAATGCAACCAACACCCAGACTTAGGGTTTTATCTCACAGAATTCTACGAGTTTTGGTGTTTGTCTATTTCTACAGGGGGTTATCAGGAAATATGGAGGAAAGGCCCACACGTCGGGTTTACATAGAGATATTAATGCGCACCGCAATTATCCAACATCTAGAAGAGTCCAGAAGCCAAGGGAACGAGCGGGAGGCCGAGCAAACCCGGGGGCAGGGTGCCCGCCCTCCCCCTTGGGCGCCCGCCCTGGCCTAAGAGCCAATCAGGCTCCGCCTCGCGGATCATGCTCCACCGACCTAAAGGATTATGGAAAACTGTGCGATTAAGGTCGGTTTGATCCGAAGGTCCATATTCATTTGGAGAGACTATATAATCAGGCCTCCTGGCCCCTGGAGGAGAGAGCACGGAAACCCTAATTCATTTATTCATCTTGGGAGAAGAAGCCTCTGATCAAGCCCTAGAGCCACCACATCAATAGATCTCTAGTTTAGCATAGCTACATAGGATTAGAACTAGAAGGAGTCAATCTTCGATTGGTTTTCGGATCTATTAAGAGGTTTCTTGGTAATTCCTCTATTGTTCTTCAATTGTTCATCTTTGTTCTCCAATACTATGAATATGACTTTGTTCTACTTCAATATATTGATTATGACTTTGCTCTACTTGTTTATATTTGCAATTATATTGTTCTTAGTTTATCATAGTTATATACTTGGCTTAGTTACATTGGAATTATATACATGTTTAGGATCGTATAGCGTTTATCCATGTGTACAGTGGGTAAATGATAAGTATTGTGTAGGCGTGGTGCCTATACTGTATTTATCTGCGATTGTACCCTATATGCCAGATCGCGGGGTAGTTCGTGGTAGTGACATCTCCATTGATTCTTATATAGTCCCCCTCTCATGTATAGGGCTGGCAGAGCAACATTATTACAGGGGAGTGATTGCTATGTTTCTCATCTTCCTTGATAATATCACTATGCATGGGCGTAGTCGTGTCTCGCAATGATTGCCTAGTATAATTGCACTAACTATGATATGCTAGACTTTATAGTTAAGAATAACTTAGGAAATATTCTTGTAGTTCGTCCTAATTCCATGCTTATGACTTGCTAGAATATCTATTGAGGTGCTTAACATTATTATATGTGGCTAGTTATGCGGATCAGATTAATTATCTTTGTCACCATTCATACTTTATCTATCTTTTATGTGACATTTATCACTGTATGAAAGAGATAGATAAATGCTCTCAATTATACATACAATGATAGATACTCAATTCTATATTCCATTCCATAATCAACATTGATGTTTAGCAATCCCATCCCAGTGGTAAAAATATAAATAACGATACCTGCAATACTTCTCGGTTAAAATGCTACATCGGTATTAATGTGAGCGCTTGCAGATCTTATTTATTATTTATTTAGAAGAGCAATTGCATATTTCAATACCGCGTCTCTCATGTCATGCTGGGGATGACAACTTAGCTTATGTGGCATGAGGGATAGGTTTGGCATTTTTGGCGCCGTTATCAAAATTAGAAAACTAAGTCTACTTTTGGTAGTGACGTTAAGAATGCCCAACAAGCATTTTTGGCGCCGTTACCGGGGAAGGTTGATTACTAATCAGGAATGAATATGGAATTTTGAGTCATCATTCGCATCACATATATGACTGAGATTATCAATTCTCACATACAGTTTTACCCCGTTATTTTTCTATTTTATTTTATGCAGGGTAGTGTATGAATAGAAGACATCTTCCAGGAAATTGTGTTGACAATCCCGAAGCGTTATTCAGAAAAACAAGAGCCAAGCTCAATAAGAGATCATCAACACTTCAGCACGAAGCTTCATCCAATCAAGAAGATCACCGAAGTTTCACCTGGAACTTGTCTTCAGAGTTCGAAGTCATGGCGAACAAATCGATCCGCAAGTTCTCAGCTCCCACTACGGACAACATCCGCACTGGACCTGCTGCATAGATCGATGGCAACTTTGAGCTCAAGCCTGGACTTATCAACATGGTGCAATCCAACCAGTTCTGTGGGAAGGCACACGAAGATGCTGGAGCTCATCTCCAACACTTCTTGGAGATTTGCAGCACATTCACCATATCGGGAATCCCCAGAAATGCTATACTACTTCGACTCTTCCCATTCTCACTGTTGGGGAGAGCGAAGCGGTGGTTCTACGCTACAAAAGAGAAGAATACTACGTGGGCACTCTGCTCCATGAACTTTCTGGCTAAGTTCTTTCCCATGGGCAAGACCAATGCTCTTCGTTGGAAAATTACAAGTTTTCAGCAACAACATGATGAATCTGTTCCAGAGGCATGGGAGCGCTTCCAAGACTACATCCTAGAATGTCCCCATCATGGAATGGAGAGCTGGCTACTGATGCAGACGTTTTATCATGGGCTCGGCAATAGTGCCCGTGAGACCATGGATGCTGCAGCTAGAGGAGCATTCCTGTCGCTCACCATATCACAAGCCACAACTCTTGTGGAGAAGATGGCGTCCAACCAAAGCTGGAATGAAGAAAGGACCCAGACATGCAAGAGAGGTGGAGGTATGCACCAGCTCAAGGAGGTAGACATGCTGTCTGCAAAGCCATACCTGCTCATGAAGAAGCTCGATGATAAAGCTGGAGATAAGAAAGAAGTCATGAACATCTACAACTCTCACATGACTTGTGAGGAGTGTGAAGATACTGGACACTCAGACAATCACTGCCCTGAGATGCTTGAGGATGTAAACTACATCAACTACAATAACAACAACAACTACTACAACCGTCCTCAACAAAATCAAGGTTGGAATCAAGAGAGGCCTAACTACTCAGATAATTATCAAGGTAACAATTCTTTCAGCAATAATAATAATTTTCCACCTCTGAGAGAGTTAGTGTCTAATCAAGGAAAGCTAATGGATAATCTATCTAAGAAATTGGCATCAAATGATAAAATGCTAGAAAATATAAATAATAGAATGGATAATTTCTCTACTGCCGTCAAGAATCAAATTAGCTTTAATAAAATGATTGAATCTTAGTTAAATAAAATAGCAGCTGTTGTTCCTGCTACTAACCCTGGTATACCATCACAACCGGAAGGATTAGAATCTGCAAATCTTGTAGACATGTTTGATACAGGTAACTACTGGAGTGACCCTGTTACGGAAGCTACTACTGACCCTCTGCCGGTCAAGAGAGGTGTTGACACCGTTTCTGACACATATCTTTGAATACGTATCTAGAGTTAATGAGGAGTAGATCGGCAAGCAGGAAAATGGTGGCTGGTTTGCAGATGAATTGCCGATGGGGTTGGTGCTGAAGGGAGAACGACGGAATATAACTAAGTCCAAGAAGTAGTGACGGGATCATGCCGATGACTAGCACTGATGGTTGCCGATGATGGTGAAAGGCGGTCTACCGATGGTCATGGAGAAAGATGCAGGGGTTGCCGATTGGCTCATAACAGTGTACCGATCGGTTGTGGAGGATAGTTTAATGCTTTCCTTAGTTATTAGAGTTCGTTTTGTATACGGATTCCGTTTAATTTGGAATTCGAGTTCTAGTCGTGTCTAGGTGTAGTTCTTTGGGACAGGGTATAAATCTAGACGCCGTGGCAATGTAAAGAAACATCTATCAATCAATCACACACAAGTTTTTACACATATTCTAGCATCTACTTTTCGACGACTTCGTCATATTTTCCTTTTACTACGAGTTCTTAGGAATTGGTCGAGTCAAACTCGGCGTGTTCTCAAGTTCCGCGTGAACACCTCTTGGCCGTGACATCTGGGCGCATCGCTGTTGTCGGGACCAAAGTGTTCGAGTTACCACCTTTGTCGATTGTAAGGTCAAATCGGCTGGCACGCCTTAACGTTTGAATCGAGTATTAGCCCTTTGTGTTTGCAGATCAGCTTTTGCACCAACACATCTTTTGGCATGCTCGGTGGGACAGAGATTCAAGATCAAGATCAGCATGTCGAACACCGATTTTGACTTGGAGAACGTCATCCCCGTGACGGAAGTCAATCTTAGAGATGAGCAGAACCAAGGTATGGCAAAAGCAATGGAGGACTACAAGCAGCTATGCTTGAAATCCTTCAGTATCAACAGGAGTGGCAAGGTGATCCAGAAGGAAGCATTGCCGATGCCTCGGCAAATCACTTTTGAGGCCAATCCTGGTAAGCGTCAAGACATGGTTGACAGTGCTATTAACCGTGCCTTGATCAATCAGTCTGGTGTACTGTCCAACACGGTTTTCAATGCTGTGGCTAGAGCTTTCAAAGAAGGACAAGTACCACCATCTTACGTGGGTCCTGACTATCATCAGCCAGGGTCATCGGTGGTTACGGCTCCATCGGCTACTACGGCCGTTGCGGGTGCAGAAGTTAATTCCCCTCCAAGCACATTAGGGATGACTAACGCGCAATCTACACCGATGACGACTAATCCATCAACATCAGATGGGCAAATCAAACTTGCCACAGATTTATTGGCATCAGCAATGTCAGGGACTATTCCTCCCAACTGGCTGGGCTATGGTATGCCCCTAGAATTGATGGCAAAAGGTCCTGGAACATCTCAAGTGGCTGACGTGACAGGCAAGGCTCCTATGGCATCGGCACCTCCAAACTCGCCGATGACTCAGAATCCCCAGTATTCTACAACTACTACTGCAAGACCTTTTACTAGGAATTCTCAAGCGCTAACGTTCCAGATGCCTAATGCATCGGCAGATCCAATGCCGACGCAGCAGAGGTTCATGACACAACTAGGGTACGTTAATTCAATGATGATGCCCAATTATCAATCATCGGCAGGACCCACGCCGATGAATGTTAATGGTGGATGGACAGGGCAGTTTGTCTTTCCACAGATGCCTCAGCAGAATCATCAGGCCGTAGGGTTTCAACAATGACCAGTCCAACCTAGGTTTCAGAATCAAGGGTTGATCAACCAGCCGATGAATTTTGGCCAGCAACTTGGTGGTCAGCAGGCAATGGTTAATCCAATGTTCCATGGAGATCGTGCGCCTCAGAGGCACGTGGAAGCTTATCAGCAGGTGCTAGATCCACAACCACCACATCGGCAAGATACCGATGCTTATTGGGCCAATAAGATAGCCGAAGTAATGAGAGACCAATTTGGGATAAAACCCAAAGTCAGCACTTTCTCTTATGGACACCGTATCCTCCTGCATATGACTTAATTCAACTTCCAAATTGGTACAAGGTACCAGATTTCACCAAGTTTTCTGGGCAGGATGATACGTCAACTATGGAGCATGTTAACAGGTTCATTATCTAGTGTGGAGAAGCTGCTAACAGAGATGAGTTGAGGGTTCGTTTGTTTTCATCATCTTTGTCTGGATCGGCCTTTACTTGGTTTATTTCATTGCCATCTAATTCAGTTATTACTTGGGCCGATCTAGAGAAACAATTTCATAAATACTTCTTTTCTGGAGTTCATGAGAAGAAGATTACCGATTTATTCAGGCTGAAGCAACGCAATGATGAATCGGTTGAAAGTTTTGTGCAAAGGTTGCGAGAAGTCAAGAATAAGTGCTATAGTCTGGTTCTGGACGATCGGCAGCTAGCCGATTTGGCTTTCCAGGGATTGTTGCCACATATTAGAGACAAGTATGCTTCTCAAGAGTTCGAGAGTCCAAGTCACTTGGTGCAGAGGATTTCTGACCAAGATATTAAACCTTTTGAACCCAAGAGAGCATGGAATAAAAAGGTGTCATTTGTCGATGAGGCAGCAAGCTCAGACTCTGATGAAGAACCAGTCATCAGCTTGGCAGAGTCGGTAAAAAATAAAAAGTCGATGTCTTGCCCTTTTGGGCATAAAGAGCCAGAGAAGTTTGCATTTGACATCACCAAAACCGATAGGATATTTGACTTTCTACTTCAGGAAGGGCAAATCAAGTTGTCACCCAATCATGTGATTCCATCGGCAGAAGAATTAAAGAAGATGAAATACTGCAAGTGGCATAATGCAACATCTCACAGCACAAATGAGTGCAAGGTTTTCAGGCAACAGCTGCAATCGGCTATAGAATCTGGGAGAATTAAATTTGATAGTTCCAAAGCTCAGAAGCCAATGAAGATCGATCAGCATTCTTTCCCTACAAATATGTTGGATGCTAAGGGAAAGACTAAAGTCTTGACGTCAGAGGCAGCTGAAAGAAGTGCATCGGTAGATCCTCAGCACCAGATTACTACGGACGATGCCAAAGGCAAAGGTTTGATCCAGGAGGGGACCAGTTTAGGAAGACCTCCCTGATCCGGTATTGTGATAACCCATAGAAGGCATCGGGAGACCTGGCAGCAACATGAAGATCGGTATCAGCGCCAACATGAGGATCGTCGGTGGGAAGAGAAAAGACGCCGACAAGAGTGGAATCGGCACAAAGATCACTGGAACTGCCCGTACTTTATCCATTGTTGGGAGCAAAACATCAAACTGCCCACTGTTAGAGATTGCCCTGAGTGCAATGGTTATGATCGGTATGATAGACCTAATTGGTAGTATCAAAACGATGATCGGCGATTTAATCGGCCGATTAGGGGAAGAGCCTCCGTTCATGATCGGCTGGGGGCAGGCTCAGTGTACATGACACACTTGGGGACCGTGTTGGGTATTTTCCCAAAAATCAAGAGGAGCTTGAAAAGATGACGGATGCGTGAGTTCCTGATGAGTTCATATTTTGCAGGGATGCTAATACTTATCGAGTGGAATCAAGGGAAAATCGTCGCCAATCGGTAAGGCAGCCGCAACTTCCTCCATGGTGTCTAGAGGGGCTGACTAGAAAACAGAAAAGAAGGCTGCAGCGCGAAAGACGAGAAGAGCTGAGCAAAGGAGAGAATTTTGTTAAGTCTGAAGATTGGCAACAACCAGATACCAGGGGGAAAGGGCCATCGGCAGATGTTAATATGGTGTTTATGTTGCCGATGGAGTTCCTTGCGCATGCCAGTGATGATGAGATGGATTTTTCTGACCAAATAGCTCAATTGGCTCTAGATCTGATGACGGCTATCTTTGAAAAGCCTGCCGACAATGAAAGACAGCATCTTAAAGCTCTGTTTGTCAAAGGCAGGGTTGATGGGCAGCCGATGACCAAGATACTTGTTGATGGTGGGGCTGCTATCAATATTATGCCATATGTAGTCTATCGGAAGCTAGAGAAAGGAGATCAAGATTTGACCAAGACCGATATGATGCTGAAGGACTTTGAAGGGAATGTGTCTCTGGTTAAGGGGGGCAATATGCGTCGAGTTGACCATCGAAAGCAAAACCTTGCCGACAACTTTCTTCGTTATCAGTGGAAAGGGTGCTTATAATCTGCTATTGGGGAGAGATTGGATCCACGCCAATTGTTGCATCCCGTCTACAATGCACCAATGTTTGGTTCAGTGGTAGGTGACAAGATTGAGATTGTCCCAGGAGATTCTTCGTATGTTATAGCATCGGCAGAGGCAGATACTTATGAAAGGACCAGATGCATTTCAAGGGAGATTTGGGAAAAGGATTTCCTCAAGGTTGCCGATTACGAAATTCCACCAATCCAAGCAGTCGGTTCTGATGAGGAGTTTTAATGGATAGGTTCGCCGATGATGGAAAATTAGGCCAAGGGTTTACATCGGCCGATGATTTAGTAGAAGTAGATATAGGTAATGGTGATAAGCCAAGACCTACGTTTATTATTGCTAAGTTAAATTCTGAGTGTAAGCAACAGTTAACCGATTTGCTAAAGGAATATAAAGATTGTTTTCCTTTGGATTATACTGAGATGCCTGGTTTGGATTGATGTATTGTTGAACATCGGTTACCTATCAAATCTGGATTTCGGCCACATCAGCAGCTAGCTCGCCGATGTAATCCTAATATTCTTCCTGATATCAAGGCTAAAATAACTAAACTTATCGAAGCTAAATTTATTCGGCAGTGTCGGTATGCTGAGTGGATTTCCAATGTTGTTCTAGTTTACAAGAAAAACGGGAAGCTTCGAGTCTGCATTGATTTCAGAAATCTTAACAAGGCTACGCCGATGGATGGTTATCCAATGCTAGTTGCCGATTTGCTAGTCGATGTTGCAGCTGGACATCGGATCATTAGCTTTATTGACGGCAATGCAGGGTATAATCAGATATTCATGGCTGAAGAAGATATTCCAAAGACCGCGTTTAGGTGTCCTGGTCACGTTGGGTTGTTTGAATGGATAGTCATGACCTTTGGCTTGAAAAACGCTAGTGCTACTTATCAGAGGGCTATGAATTTTATCTTTCATGAGTTCATCGGCAAGCTAGTAGAAATTTACATTGATGATGTGGTGGTTAAGTCTGGGGATTTCACAAAGCATCTTGCCGATCTACGAAAGGTGTTGGAGTGCACAAGGAAACATGGTTTAAAGATGAATCCTAACAAGTGTGCATTTTGTGTATCGGCAGGGCAATTTCTTGGTTTCATGGTGCATCAGAGAGGAAATGAAATTAGCGGAAGATCTATCGATGCCATCAAAAAAATAGTTGCTCCTACCAACAAAACTGAGCTCCAGTCTCTGATCGGCAAGATAAATTTTATCAGGCAATTTATATCCAATTTGTCTGGTAAAATTCGTGCTTTCAGTCCTTTACTTAAATTGAAAGCCGATCAAGAGTTTGTATGGGGAAAAGAGCAACAATCAGCCTTGGATGAAATCAAGAATTATTTGACAAATCCTTCAGTTCTGATTCCACCTCAGCAAGGAAAGCCTTTCAGATTATATTTGTCTACCGATGGGATGGTCATCGGTTCGGCTTTGATTCAAGAATTTGAAGGGAAGGAATGTATGATTTATTATTTAAGTAGAAGACTGATTGATGCGGAGACCAGGTATTCTCCAATTGAAAAGTTATGTTTATACTTGTACTTCTCATGTGTTAAGTTGAGACATTATTTGCTATCAGCCGAATGCACTGTTATATGCAAAAATGATGCAGTCCGATACATGTTGTCTATGCCGATTATGAGTGGTAGAATTGATAAATGGATTTTGGTGCTGTCGGAATTTGATCTACATTACGAATCGGCTGAGGCAGTTAAAGGGCAGATTATGGCCGATTTTGTGACTCAACATTGCGATGTAGTGGAGACTTTGGAAATTGTTCCTTGGACACTCTTCTTTGATGGATCTATGTGTGACCGGGGGGTAGGAATCGGTATAGTACTAATTTCCCCTCAGGGAAGGAAGTATGAGTTCTCTTTGCCGATTGTTGCCACGTCAACAAATAATCAAGCTGAATATCAAGCTTTGATCAAAGGGTTGGAATTGTTAAAAGAGGTTCGTGCTGATGTTGTTGAAATCTTCGTTGATTCTATGCTTGTCATAAATCAATTGGCTGGAATTTATGAATGCCGAAGTGAGGTCCTGATAACCTATTATGAAAAAAGTATGCAACTATTAAAGGAATTCAAGGATTTTCGATTAGAGCATGTTCCCCGATTGCATAATGAGGAGACTAATCGTTGGCTTAGCATGCCTCAGGATATCAACCCATATTAAACACGTTATCGGCAATCGGTGCCGATGATTGGAGAAAGGAGATCATTGATTATTTAAAAGATCCATCTAAAAAGGTTGAGAGGTGTATCAGGTTCCAAGCTACCAAGTATGTGCTCCTTGGGGATGAACTATATGATTGAACAATAGATGGAGTTTTTCTCAAGTTCTTAGGTGATGATGAGGCTAAAAGTTTGATGGTTGAAATCCATGAGGGAGTATGTTGAGCACATTAGTCGGCTTTTAAGATTAAATGGATGATTAAGAGGAATGGGTATTATTGGCCGACTATACTCAAGGATTGCTTTAAATATTTCAAAGGATGTCAAGAATGTCAAAAATTTGGCAATATTCAAAGGGCACCTGCATCGGCCATGAATCCTATTATTAAACCTTGGCCATTCCGAGGATGGGCTATTGATTTAATCGGCCAGATTTATCCACCATCCAACAAGGGGCATAAGTTTATCCTAGTTGCCACCGATTATTTCACTAAGTGGGTTGAAGCTATTCCTTTGAAGAAAGTGACATCGGCTAATATGATTGATTTTGTGAAAGAGCATATTGTTTACCGATTTGGTATTCCTCAAACAATTACTACCGATCAGGGTACCATGTTTATATCGGCGGAGTTTGATGAATTTGCAATCGTTATGGGGATTAAAGTGTTGAATTCTTCCCCTTATTATGCTCAAGCCAATGGGCAGGCCGAGGCGTCTAACAAAGGAATTATTAAACTCCTCAAGCGAAAGATTGAAGAAAATCCTAGGAAGTGGCATACATTGTTGAGTGAAGCTTTATGGTCATATCGGATGGCATGTCATGGGTCGACTAAAGTTTCACCTTATCAGTTGGTGTATGGGCACGATGTGGTGCTACCATGGGAAATTAAGACTGGATCTAGGCGACTATCTTTTCAAAATCAGTTGGGTGCCGATGACTATGCTACTCTGATGAGAGATGAGTTAGATGATTTAGCAGGGCATCGGCTTAAGGCTTTGATAAGTATAGAGGAAAATAAAAAGAGGTTTGCTAGGTGGTATGATAAAAAGGTAAAAGCTAAGGAGTTTGCCGATGGAGATTTGGTGTGGAAACTAATATTGCCGATTGGGACTAAGAGTTCGAAGTTTGGCAAGTGGTCTCCTAATTGGGAAGGTCCTTATCAGATTAATCGGTCTGCTCCCGGTAATGCTTATATTTTGGAGACTCTCGAAGGAGTTGAATTTCCCAGAGCATTGAATGGAAAATATTTAAAGAAGTATTACCCAAGCATATGGGTCGATGCATGTTTAAGTGCCGATAACACTCCTATCGGTTGGATTAAGATGTATCTGGGACTGAGTATGGTGTTTTAAAAAGATGCCGATAACAGTCCTATCGGCTAAACCAAAATATTCAGCAGTTTCTAAAGGCAGAACAAAACATGTCACCGATGAGGAGCTCATGCATTTAACAGGTCTTGGATAGCCGATATAGCGCGTAGATGAATTTGATCAGCTTCTTTTATCTCTTTGATGTCTTCATCGGCAGAGCCCTCCACTGGCTTCAACTTCTTCTTCATCTGCAGTGCTTTGCGGGCTTGGATATTTCGTTCTTGCTGGAGGGTTTTGATCATCTCGGGTAGCTGACTTTCTTCCTGCTGAGCTTGGGAGAGGGCCTCTTCTACTTGCTTGAGCTCTGCCAGTAGGGCCTCCCTTTTTGCCGACAGATCGGAGATCTTGTGTCTTTGTGTCTCCCCTGAGGACTGTAGGATGACGATGCTCTTGTGCTTCTCATTGGCATGGCGTTTCACTTCCATTACTTCCTCTGAGAGTTGGGCATGGGTGGCTCTATCGGCAAGGCGTGGAGTAGCCTTTTGGTATTGGAGCTGGCGGCTCTCCAAGTGTGCAACCTAGAAAAGGATCTCTTCGGCATCAGCAGGAATTTGACCCCTGAGAGCTTTGAACAGAGCTTTGGCTGGGTCAGAGTCATCGACTAATTGAGCCGTGTCCTGATGAAGCAGGGCGAGCAGATCTTCCAGCTTTGTTCTGATTTCTGTCGATGAAATCCCGATTGCTGGAGAAGAGCTTGCTTCCTCGCCTTCATCGTCCGAAAATTCGATGGCGAAGGAGAACAGGCTATCGGGTGAATCTTGTTCCTAAAAAAGAAAAGGAGATAGGTTATTTGATGACCAAATGTTAGTGGTATAAAGGACGGGAATCAAAATAACTTACTTATTTCAGAGCTATTTCTCGTCTTTGGCTAGTTGATGCCGATGGCACCACGGGTTGATCGGCTGGAGTTGCTGATGGAACAATGTCAGCTGAAAAAATAATAGTAATTATGAGTTGGAAAAATAAATCCATTGGTGGTAATTTTATAGATAGTACTTTACCTTGAGGGGGTGCAGTGCTTGTCTGAATTGAAGAGATTACCGATGATATGTTTGGACCCATTGGATCGGTAGTCTGCTCAGGTACATCGGCTGATATTTCTTCTGGCTAAGGTGCTTCTTGCGGTTGAGGTGGAGACGGTGCTTGCTGTGTCTAGACTTCTAGTGAAGAAGGGGACGATTCCACATGAATCGGTGACCCTGGAGGAGGAGGAGGAGGCAATGCTGTCTTCTGACGCTTTGCTTGTGACTTAGTGCTCTTGGGGCCTTTTCTCTTAACTTGGCTGGACTAGGGGGCATCAACACTTGTCTTGGAACTTCTGGTCCTCACCGATTTGCCAGTTTGCTGATGCAACAACAAAAGTTTCATAAGTACAAATGTAATAAAGTATTGATGAAATTTTGGTTGAAACAGTGAGAGTTACCGATGAAGTTCCCATAGTGGCCAATGTATCCTGAAAAGGCTGTGTGAGTATAGAACGGAATCAATATAAATTGAGGAAGTCAGGGATTTACCTTGAAGGCTTGTGCCAAGGTAGCGGCAGCAACCGATGGAGATGTCTTTGCTCCTTTAGTGGTGATCTTCTTGAAACGCACGCTCCAGTGCATTAGAGCGGCCAAGGTTGGTGCACTGTTGCCGATAAGAGAGATCGGGCCCGATGGAAGGAGTTCGATCGGTTTGCCACTCCTACTGACCATCGGTGGCGGGTTGTCGACCTGTTCAAAAAGGAAAAAGTAAGTTACCGATGAGGATAAAAGTGATAAAAGGATTGAGGTATCGGTTGAAGACTTGGGGTCGATCATACCGCGGTATGTGAGGGCCGATCTGCTTATATGACTGAGTAATGAAGAGAGCTGGGATCCAAGCCGATAAATCAATGTCTAACGTATCGGCATTTGGTAGTAGTTGAGCTATTCTGATCCACTCAAGGCCGCTGGTTATGATCTCCCTTGGCTTCACCACATCGGCATAGCAAAGTGCGATCGGCAGTTATCCAAAGGCAAGTTGACGGGCTAGTGCCGATGGATTGTAGAACTTGTAAGTGGGGTTGGAGGCTTTCCCACTGCCAAAGATGTTCACTGGTATAGCTCTCGGAGTAATAATTGCCATCATCAGATCATGGTCCTTGTTGAGGTTATCATCAAATGGGTGGAAAGTAAGCGGGAATCTGGTTTCTGGGTCCTCATAAGGCATCCATGCCCGTTGCTCTTTGGCTAAACCCTCATAAAGAGTCTGAAAGAATCAGCTGACTTGGTCTTCATTACCACCAGTACCAGGTAGGACTATGACAGCCTCACCATAGTTCAAAGGGGAGCGAGTTGCCGATTCTTCCTCATCCAGTTCATAATCTTCGGCTATATCTCTGGGAAAGCGCTGTGAGAAGAGGTTGAATCCGAGGCGCTTATGCATGTGAACGCTAAGCCATATATTGATGAACCACCAGGGGCCTCCCAAGTTGCCGATAGGTTGGCCTAGCAGGAGTTTCTCAGCTACCTGATGGAGGAGGTGATAGACAGAGCCAAGCAAATATCGGCCAAGAGGAAATCGGCCACCATTGGCCAGTCTTTCTGCTGCCGATAAATAGACAGAGGTTGGCCCTGCCAGTCGGCCGCAGAATACAAACTTATCTAGCCACATATTCAGAAAAATGGCATGTTCCCTTTCCCCAATAGATCCTGTTTTTCAATACTTCTAAATGTACCCAGACCAACCGCCGATGCTGCGAGTTTCCACCTTAGAACTAGGCTTATTATCAAACAGATTACTGCTATCGGCAGTTGATATATCTAAACCAGTGATCATATGCACATCGGCGAGAGTAGGAGAAGCAGGACCACGGCCGAACACAAAAGCATTAAGAGTGTCTGACCAAAAGTATGAGGCAGCTATCAGTAGCGACTCGTTCCTCTCCATATCGGCAATGGATAGCCTAATGCACTGGTCCAATTTCCGTTCACCCCATTGGAATTCATTTGAATTGCCGATTCTCAGAAACCAGTCTTTCCATCCCTTGGTGGGGCTGGGCCAGGAACGGAAAGCATCTTTCCATAGTTCTAAGGAGAAATTTTCGGCTCTAAAAGGGATCCTATGTCTCTGCGTTTATCAGATCGGTGGGATCTGGGTTTCCCAATGGACCAAGGCACTGGAAGTGAGGTTAATCGGTAGGAATCACGATCTTATCGGCCAACTCCTAAAGGGTTTGGAGGATGAAGGAACAAAAAGGATACAGAGAAAAGAAAAAAAAGGAAAAAAGGGTACTCAGTAAATAGATTTGCAGATGAACAGGAGTACAGCAAAAGTTCGAAAAGAAAGGGGGTGGTAAGTGGACCTCAGGGACGATGAAGTTGATGGCCATTTCTTTCCGGAAGAAGGAAGAGATCGAAGACTCAGAGGATTGCTGAAGGAAATCCTTGCCAGAGTTCTTGGAGTTCTCGAACAGTGCCGCCACCAGGAGGGTGGACTTGAGGCTGTAGAATGACAAGATGGAGGAAGAGTACCGGAGAAGGAGGTATTTATAGGACAAAAAGGGCAGGGGCAAATCTGACTTATCTCTTTGCCGCATCTGTGTAATCCGAGGGTGTTCGGGTGGATATGGTAACTGTTCGAATGATAATCAAGAGATTGCGCAGGTGATTTGACAGCAAGCGGTCATTTTAAAGATATCTTACTGTGTAAGATCGCGTGGTTGGTTCATCGACAGTCTTCTCTAACGGTAATATTGCCGATGAGCGCATTATGGGGAGATTCGGTTCGAGGAGTTGGGAAATTCGAGGTACATGCTGTAAGACCGGGATGAGGTTGTTTAGATTTGGTGATTAATTACCAATCGGAAGGAGTAATTGTGGAAAGGTGTCATTAATAAGGAGAATTTCAGAGCATTAATGATTTTATACTCTGAAATTGGGGGGCATGTGTTGACACCGTTTTTGACACGTATCTTTGAATACGTATCTCGAGTTAATGAGGAGTAGATCGGCCAGCAGGAAAATGGTGGCTGGTTTGTAGATGAATTGCCGATGGGGTTGGTGCCGATGGGAGAATGACGGAATATAACTAAGTCCAGGAAGTAGTGACGGGATCATGCCGATGACTAGCACTGATGGTTGCCGATGATGGTGAAAGGTGGTCTGCCTATGGTCATGGAGAAAGATGTAGGGGTTGCCAATTGGCTCATAACAGTGTACCGATCGGTTGTAGAGGATAGTTTAATGCTTTCCTTAGTTATTAGAGTTCGTTTTGTATACGGATTCCATTTAATTTGGAATTCGAGTTCTAGTCGTGTCTAGTTGTAGTTCTTTGGGACAAGGTATAAATCTAGACCCCGTGGCAATGTAAAGAAACATCTATCAATCAATAAAACACAAGTTTTTACACATATTCTAGCATCTACTTTTCGACGACTTCGTCATATTTTCCTTTTACTACGAGTTCTTAGGAATTCGTCGAGTCAAACTCTGCGTGTTCTCAACTTCCGCGTGAACACCTCTTGGCAATGACATCCGGGCTTATCGCTGTTGTCGGGACCAAAGTGTTCGAGTTACCACCTTTGTCGATTGTAAGGTCAAATCGGCTGGCACGTCTTAACATTCGAATCGGGTATTAGCCATTTGTGTTTGCAGATCAGCTTTTGCACCAACAAGAGGCGATCCAGGACGCCCCATCATCCCGATCTCCATCAGCATGGTGGACTTCCCAGATGCACTCTGCAACTTTGGCTCTAGTGTCAACATTATGCCCAGTGTACTCTATGAAAAATTCTTTACATATCCTTTATTAGAAACAACCATGTGTTTGCAGCTTGCAGATCGGACGTTAAGTTTTCCAAAGGGAATATCGAGTTGGTACCTTGTACGCCCCAGCAGACTTCGTGGTGATAGAGACCGGTAATGATGAGAGGGTACCCGTCATCTTAGGGAGGTCATTCCTGAACAACTCGGGAGCTGTCATCTACGCTAGTGCTGCCAAGATCAGTTTCTATATCAAGGGGAGGGAGGAGATGTTTTCCTTGAAGAACAAGACTGCACAAATCCCAGAGCAATACCGACATGAACCAAGGAACAGGAGGAACAAGAACAAGCAAGTGTGGACCGAGTCAACTAAGATGGTCACTGCAGTTCACGGATGTTAAGATCGTCGACTCAAGTCACCGTTCCTGACCAAGAAGGACGACCCAGGTATGCCAAGCATCCAGTGCTCCATTAATGGATACAACTTCTAGAAGATGCTTTGCGACACCGGGTCGGGCGTCAACATAATGGCCGCAGTCACCTATCAGCTCCTGTTCAGAACCATGCCCTTAAAACCAACATACATTCAGCTCCAGATGGCAGATCAGACATTCTGAAAGGTTGAAGGTATAGTAACTGATGTCCCTGTCAAAATAGACGATCATTTTGTCTATACAGACTTTCAGGTTATTGACATGGGAGAAGACGAGTACGATCCACCCATCATCCGTGGGAGACCGTTCCTCAGCACCGTTAAAGCAATCATCTACATTGGATTGGAACCGGAGAAGTCCACTTGCACTTCCCCTGTGAGAAGGTACGCCGCTATTTTACTGACCCTAACTATATAGTTGAAGACTCTAAGCAGGTCAGGACAAGAAGAAGACGATGCAACTGCAACCAGAGGAGGGAAATCATCAAGGATGGATGGGCAGACTACGAAGGAGAAGTGGTAAGGTCTGAGGACATACAGCTTGAACAAAATTATCTAGTAGAGACCGTAGCACCGAGTCAGGTGTGGAGAGAGAAGATAGTTATACACGAAGAGGAGGCGCCGCTGGAACCACCGACTACGCCATCCAGCGAATCCCAGGACGACTGAGAAAACAGAGAGTCCCGTTCTGAGGACTTAAAAACACCGAACGCCTTGCCAAGAGGTAAACTTGGTAGTTATCCTTTTCCCTTTAATTATTTAAATAGTTTGCTTAGTTAACCATGTTCGTACTATCCTAAAATGAAAATAAAAAATGTTAAAACCAGTAAGCTCCGTGTGAGTATACAAGTGGCATAAAACCCATAAGTACATTCATTGTGGTGGCATAAAAAATAATAAAATAAAAATATTCTTCTGCTCTATAAAATTGAAAAAAAATTGTGATCCTACCAAAGAAAGTAGCATGTATTGAGGAGGCTCAACATGATAAAGGCTAGATATTTATGCTGACACCTAATCAGTTCCACAAAGCTTTGTTGTCTATTTGAGCTCCACAGAATTCAAGGATCAAGAAGACTAGCAGACGGAGGACATCCTAATCGCTGTTAGGGTGCTGCCAACTTTCATATACACCTCCACCACCTGCTAGCTACATCAGAAGAAATTACGTCAACATCCAGCTTGGGGGAGAGCACCCCCATTTATCCTGCTAAGTATTTCTATCTATATACTTATACTATATTAAAATAAAAATATACATAACCATAAAAAACCAAATAAAGATTTTGTGCTTATATATATATATATATCTTTTGCTTAGTGTGCTTAATAAATAAATAAAGTGGCTATGCTAAACTTAATCTTAATAAAACTCTAGCATAGATATGATGAATAGTTGCTCTGTCTAATTTTCAAATTTGAGTTTTCTCTCTACTTTAGACATAGCTGTTATAATTTAAAGCTTGCTCTAAAACCTGAACTTGTGGGATGAGAACTTGATCTGAAGTCTAAGTTGTTAACGGATATGATATGGGAAGGTTAAGCTGCCGTTTATCTATTCCTAGAGATACTAGAAATCTGGAGAATTTTATCTTTGAAAATCTTTAAAATATCACATGATAAATCCTGTATGATGAGAGTTTAAATTCCTACCACCGCCATATATACATGCTTGCTAGACTTTAAGCCACACATTTACTTTTTACTTCTTATGGGCACTGAGTGTGGTCAAGCTGTGTAGACCCTTAGGAGCTTGTCATGTGGTTAAATCAAGATTCAATTGCACGTTTACTCACACATGCTGCTTCTACTCCGAAAGTACGCATCCACATATATCCACTCATTTCCATCTCCAGAGCCACCCAAAAGTATTCTACTCCTAATCCGAGAGAGAATAGCCAAAAACATTCTCCTATTTATGTTTTTCCCAGTGAAATAAGTGCTCGAGTTATCTTGGTTACTACCACTTGCTATATTATTTCATGAGATGAGTGGAAAGAAAAAGGAAATATAGAGCATCTCATTCTCCCCAAAAAGTTTCAAAAGAGCAAGAACGTTATGTATCCCCTCAAAAGAGCACAAGTAGAATTAGACTTTCACCATTGTTATCACCATCATCACCATACACCATTCATTCGCCACACATGCACATCTTGATTTGACTTATTGACTTGTTTCTCTAGATCCATGGTTTGACTATGCAATAAATGTCTTGTAAGTATGTATACTTTATCTCCCACCTATGAGCTCTAGATATCAAAGCCTTATTAGAGTAGGATGAGAGAGAAGGCAATGTCACTATGCCTTATACTACAAATACCACATACTTTGAGAGAGAAGGCATATACCATCACTGCCTTGGTAAGGATCTAGAAATACCACAAAAGAGAGATCTGAGAGAGTCATACGAGGAATCTCTGAGTTTTAATTAAAAATCTGCAAAAACTCCAGAGCTATGGCTGATCAAGAATAAGAGACATGGCGTTTGACTAGACCGTTCTATCTTTTAACTGCTCAAGACAGAAGTGATGGTTACAAGTCCCATGGTAAAAGCTAAAATGAGTAAGTTTTAAATCTTGACGGTTTACTCTAACTCAGAGATGAGACCTTATTTGAAAGTATGTGTACCATCAAAACTCAAAGGCATTACCCAACTTCTGATCCATCACTGCGATTATCCTTACTCAGGGACAAGAAAGAGGTAAGCTTGGGGGAGTTTGTTGACGGTCCTTAAGTATCAAATATAATCAACAAATAAACAAAGAAAAGGATCCAAATGCAACCAACACCTAGACTTAGGGTTTTATCTGACAAAATTCCATGAGTTTTGGTGTTTGTCTATTTCTGTCGGGGGTTATCGGGAAATATGGAGGAAAGGCCCACACGTCGGGTTTACATAGAGATATTAACATGCAGATCATGCTCGCCCCCTTGGGCGCCCGCCCTGGCCTGAGAGCCAATCAGGCTCCGTCTCGCGGATCATGCTCCACTGACCTAAAGGATTAAGGAAAACCGTGCGATTAAGGTCGGTTTGATCTCACGGTCCATATTCATTTGGAGGGACTATATAAGCAGGCCTCCTGTCCCCTGGAGGAGAGAGCCCTAAAACCCTAATTCATTTATTCATCTCGAGAGATGAAGCCTCTGATCAAGCCCTAGAGCCACCACATAAATAGATCTCTAGTTTAGCATAGCTACATAGGATTAGAACTAGAAGGAGTCAATCTTCGATTGGTTTCCGGATCTGTCAAGAGGATTCTTGGTAATTCCTCTATTGTTCTTTAATTGTTCATCTTTGTTCTTCAATATTATGAAAATGACTTTGTTCTACTTCAATATATTGATTATGACTTTGCTCTACTTGTTTATATTTACAATTATATTTTTCTTAGTTTATCATAGTTATATACTTGGCTTAGATTGGAATTATATACATGTTTAGGATCGTATAGCGTTTATCCATGTGTACAGTGGGTAAATGATAAGTATTGTGTAGGCGTGGTGCCTATACTGTATTTATCTGCGATTGTACCCTATATGCCAGATCACGGGGTAGTTCGTGGTAGTGACAGCTCCATTTATTCTTATATAGTCCCCCTCTCGTGTTTAGGGCTGGCAGAGCAACATTATTGTTGGGGAGTGATTGCTATATTTCTCATCTTCCCTGATAATATCACTATGCATGGACGTAGTCCTGTCTCGCAATGATTGCCAAGTATAATGGCACTAGCTATGATATGCTAGACTTTATACTTAAGAATAACTTAGGAAATATTCTTGTAGTTCGTCCTAATTCCAAGCTAATGACTTGCTAGAATATCTATTGAGGTGCTTATCATTATTATATGTGGCTAGCCATGCTGATCAGATTAATTATCTTTGTCACCATTCATACTTTATCTATCTTTTATGTGACATTTATCACTGCATGAAAGAGATAGATAAATGCTCTCAATTATACATGCAATGATAGATACTCAATTCTATATTCCATTCCATAATTAACATTAATGTTTAGCAATCCCTTCCTAGTGGTAAAAATATAAATAACGATACCTGGAATACTTCCCGGTTAAAATGCTACATCGGTATTAATCTATGCGCTTGCAGATCTTATTTATTATTTATTCAGAAGAGCAATTGCACATTTCAATACCACGTCTCTGATGTCATGCTAGGGATGACAACTTGGCTTAAGTGGTATGAGGGATAGGTTTGGCATTTTTGGCGCCGTAATCAGAATTAGAAAACTAAGTCTACTTTTGGTAGTGACGTTAAGAATGCCCAACAGTGGCTATATGAGTGCCATTCCAAAGTGGGAGAGAATGGAACGGGAGACGATGGCCAGGGGGTAGTACCTCAGACAATACGGGAGAATTGGGGTGAACGCTCGAAGCAATGGTTAACTAGGTTGCTAGATTGGGGCCCAAAACTCTCAAGAGAAGCAGAGAGGCTAGTTCTTGCATGAGCAGAGGTTGCATCTGGTCTCTTCAAGCCCAATAGAGAGAACGATGAAATCACATACGCCATTAAAAATCTAGAACACGGCTGGCGTACGAGAGGGTATGGGGTAGTTCCTTGGTACCATTCCTTCCTAGCTGATCAAGGAACTTATAGAAGCCACCAGAGAAAGAAGGAGGAGGACGCAGAGCGGATTCGCAAGTTGGAGGAGTTTGTGCATAGCTTGAAAGAGCGTGAAAGAACTCAAGAATGGATGGAGGAGGGATCAAGAGGCAAGTGCAAGCAGCAATTAGTTCCTTGACAAGAGGGGGGCTACATCATCATAGCCGGCAGACATCAACATTAGCCCCCTAGGTCAGTTTAAGAGCAGCTGCGCCTCCACGGAAGTACCAACCGCCCAAGCTGGCGTGAAGCTACGGTTCCTCGTGGATGACCTCACAGAACCAGTTAATTCGTGTGAGCTACACATTTCAGAAGGAACCGAGACAAAGAAGGTGGCGGACGATGTTGTAAATGCTATCGACCGGATGAGAACACCAAGAATCCATAGTCAACCAGTACTAGAAGGATATGCTCATGTCTCGGTGGATAGGGTGGAGATAGATTGTGCTAGCGTGCCTCTCGACATTGAAGGAGGAGATGGGGAGAAGACTCTAGGTGAGGCGGAGAAGACATTCATTTGATGGCGTAAGCGCTTCATCTTCATTCCTAGAGTCTCACCGCTGCCACCTCGTTTTACTGATGATCAAGATCCTCAGCATAGGTGCGTGGATTCAAAAACAATTTAATTTATTCGCTAACATACTATTCAAAAACAATTTATTCATTAACAATTTATTCGCTCACAACACTCGTTGTTTTCCTATCAGGGACTTTAGTCCAAGTATTCATTCCCCAGCGCATCATAGTGTTGTGGGCGGTGAAGATGCATTGAAGGACGCGACTGCAACCCTATCTCCTCCACGACGGTCTCTAACGCCACCACGGGCTGCACCCACCCCGCCACCGCCTTCACCACCGCCTCGAACACGGTCTCCAACGTCGCCACGGGCCGCACCGTCCCCGCCACCGCCACCGCCTCAAGCCAGTAAGAAGAGGTCCGCCCCAGCACCAAAGGCTTTGGTCCCACATCCTAGAAAGAAGCAAGCTCACGCTCCCTCTGGCTCTAAAGCAGCCAGTGAAAAGTTGCCTTATGAGAAGACTGACGAAGAGATAATTGCATCGGTTGCTTTTGATGTGAAAGCACACTTTGAAAAATGTAAAAAGGAATTTGAAGCGAAGCAGAACCCTAGAAAGCCATACCTCTTCTTACCAAAAGGGGAGCTGAGGAAGAGGTAGGAAGAGCACAACCGGAAAATGCGTGAAGCTCGAAAGCCTCCGCCAAAGTCAGACTATGAACGCCAACTAATAAAAGTTGTAAGAGCTCTATCCGCCCAAAAGAAAGCAGGAAAGGGTGTTCCACAGCTCGGGGACACATCAAGACCTTTGTCCCTGTTAATTGTGGCAGATCAGTATGATTCAAATGTGGGTGTAGTACATGTTGGGTATTTTAAACGCAAACAGAAAAATCCGCAAGCGCACGGATACCGATGTGGCTTTCACCCGGGAGTATTCCAGAGTATCGATTTTCCACAGGGAATGTGAGTGTACTAATTAAGATTCAAGATCGCCCAAGGATAACTATATAATTATTTTTGGTAGGACGAGAGGAAGTTTCATGAGAGTTCTCTAGTTGATCTAAGAATCAAGAATCACTTCAATGATTATTTATTTCGGGACATCAGAACACTAACCACAGAAAGAGATGAGAAGGGGGCTAGGAAGCTCTGACTACGATCCTACAAACACCGATCCTAACGAGGTGGAATACGTCGACCGTTAGGGCTGTCACTACCCTAGGGCTACCACAACAATCCGCACGATTAGGTGCAATTCTAGGTAATTGCGAGACTAAACACCACGTCTAATCTATTAATTACTACTCTAGCGTTATAAAGACTAGAGCACTTGATGCAAGCGGGAATCCAATAAATACCTCTTCCAAGAATTATGAATTGAAGAATTTGGAGAACGATGAAGAACGAACCAGTTGCTGCAAAAGTATAATGTTGAGGAAGATCCGACAGATCCGGCTCCTCCTCCGCTCTCCTCTTCTCTCTCCCTATTTTCTAGATTACAAATAGAACAAACTAGAACTAGAACTAGAAGAACTAGAACTAGAGCTAGGTGAACTAGAACTAGAAGTAGATGAACTAGAGGTAGAACTAGATGAACTAGAGGGATCATCTCTACATGGATGAAGAATTGAAACCCTAACTTTGATTCTATAGAAGAGGTATGATCTCCACGGGCTAGGGGGCCTTGCTTATATAGTCTTATCATATGAATCTGGGCCATCGGATCAAATCGACATTAATCGCACGGTTTTCCTTGATCCTTTAGGTCGATGGAGCATGATCCGCAAAGTTCATCGTGATTGGTGGAAAAAGGTGGGCAAGCAACCTAAGGAGTAGGGCGGGCGCCCTGTCCCTGAGCCCTCTCGGCTTCCCGTTCGTTCCCGTGGCTTCTGGAGTCTTCTAGATGATAGAAAATTGCGCGGCACGTTAATATCTCTATGTAAACCCGACGTGTGGGCCTTTCTTCCGTATTTCCTGATAACCCCCTGCAGAAATAGACAAACACCAAAACTCGTGGAATTCTGTCAGATAAAACCCTATGTCCGGTTGTTGGTTGCATTTGGATCCTTTTTCATGATTAGTTGACGGTTAAATATGAGCATTAAGGACCGTCAACAAGCTCCCCCAAGCTTAACCTTTGCTCGTCCCTTAGCAAAGATGAACTCAAGAGTTTCTGTAGTGGTTTCATGCCTTAAAGGTACACATGTGCTCAAACAAGATCTCATCTCTAGGTTAGGGTAAACTGTTAAGATTTAAACTTACTCATTTTTCCTTCCACCATGGGGCTTCCAACCATCACTTGTGTCTTGAGGAGTTAAAAGATAAAATGGTCTAGTCAAGCGCCATGTCTCTTGTTCTTCGATTAACTATAGCTCTGGAGTTTTTGCAGATTTTCAAATAAAACTTAGAGATTCCTTATATGACTCTCTCTAGTCTCTCTTTTGTGGTATTTCTGGATCCTTACCAAGGCAGTAATGGTGCCTGCCTTTCTCAAAGTATGTTATATTTTTGGTATGAGGCAAAGTGGCATTGCCTTCTCTCTCACCCTACTCTAATAAGGTTTTGATATCTGGAGCTCATAGGTGGGAGACAGCTAATACATACTTACAAGACATTTATTGCATTGTCAAACCATGGATCCATAAGAACAAGTCAATAAGTCAAATCAAGATGTGCATGTGTGGCGAATGAATGGTGTATGGTGATGATGGTGATAACAATGGTGAAAGTCTAATTCTACTTTTGCTCTTTTGAGGGGATACATACCTTTCTTGCTCTTCAAAACTTTTTGAGGAGAATGAGATGCTCTATATTTTCTTTTTTCTTTTCTCTCAGGTGGGCATCTTGTACCGCCAATTCTACTATGGAAACTTGTCCATTTTTACCTCTCGTCTCACTTTTTCTTTTCTTTCGAGTTTCCGGGCACTTGTCCCTTTTTATTTCCTCGCATTCACTTTTTTTTATGAGCACTCACCCTCGTGGAATAATGTAGCAAGTGGTAGTAACCAAAATATCTCGAGCATTTATTTCACAGGGAATAACAGGGATAGGATATTATTTTTGGCTATTCTCTCCTAGATAGGAGTAGAATAATTTTGGGCGATTCTGGATATGGAAATGAGTGGATGTATGTGGATGCGTACTTCCGGAGTAGAAGCAGCATGTATGAGTGAACGTGCAAGTGAATCTTGATTTTTAACCACATGACAAGCTCCTAAGGGTCTACACATCTTGACCACACTCAATGCTCGTAAGCAGTAAAAATTAAATGTATGGTTCATACTCTAATAAGCATATATATATATGGCTGTGGTAGGATTTTAAACTCTCATCATACAGGAACTCATCATACAACATTTCAAAGATTTTCAAAGATAAAATTCTCCAGAATTCTAGCATCTCTAGGAACAGATAAACAGCAGTCAACCTTCCCATATCGTATCCGTTAACGACATAGACTTTTAGATCAAGTACTCTTTCCACAAGTTCAGGTTTAGAGCAAATCTTAATTAATAACAGTCATGCCTAAACTTGAGAGAGATTTCCATTTTAAGAACTAGTCATGGCAGAGCAACTATTCATCATTTCCATGTGAGAACTTATCATGAGGGTTCATAGCAAACTTTATTTATTTATTTATTTATTTAGCAAACTAAGCAAAGATATATATAAGCACAAAATCTTTATTTGGGTTTTTATGATTATGTATCTTTTTATTATTATAGTAAAGTATAAACATGAGTAGAACACTTAGCTGGATAAATGGGGGTGCTCTCCCCCAAGCTGAATTTTGACGTAATTTCTTCTGATGTAGCTAGAAGGTGATAGAGGTGTATTTGAATGTCAGCAGCTCCCTGACAGCGATTAGGATGTCCTCCGTCTGCTAGTCTTCTTTAATCCTTGAATTCTGTGGAGCTCAAAGAGACAACAAAGCTTTGTGAAACTGGTTAAGTGTTAGCATAAATATCTAGCCTTTATCATGTTGAGCCTCCTCAATAAATGTTACTCTCTTTAGTAGGATCATAAATTTATTTTTATGATTTTATTTTTATATTACAGGAATATATTTATTTCATTTTTACGGCACTACAGTGAATGTACTTATGGGTTTTATGCCATGAGCATACTCACATGGGGCTTACTATTTTTAACATTTTTATTTTCTTTTCCAGATGATATGAACCTGATTAACTAAGCAAAAAAAATTGAAGGGAAAAGGATAACTACCAAGTTTACCTCTTGGCAAGGCGTTCGGTGTTTTTATGTCCTCCGAACGGGACTCTCTGTTTCCTCAGTCGTCCTGGGGTTCGCTCGTTCTGGGATCGCTGGATGGCGTAGTCGGTGGTTCCGGCGGTGCCTTCTCTTAATGTATAAGTATCTTCTCTCTCCACACCTGACTCGGTGCTACGGTCTCCTCAGGACAGTTCTGTTCAAGCTGTTTGTCTTCAGACTTTACCACTACTCCTTCATAGTCTGCCCATCCATCCTTGATGATTTGCCTCCTCTGGTTGCGGTTGCATCATCTTCTTCTTGTCCTGACCTGCTTAGAGTCTTCAACTATATAGTTAGGGTCAGTAAAATAGCGGCGTACCTTCTCAGAGGGGAAGTGCATGTGGACTTCTCCAGTTCCAATGTAGATGATTGCTTTAACGGTGTTGAGGAACGGTCTCCCAAGGTTGATGCGTGGATCATACTCGTCTTCTCCCATGTCAATAACCTTTTGGAATGTCTGATCTGCCATCTGGAGCTGAATGTATGTCGGTTTTAGGGGCATAGTTCCGAATAGGAGCTGATAGGTGACTGCGGCTATTATGTTGACGCCTGACCCGGTGTCGCAAAGCGTCTTTTGAAGTTGTATCCATTAATGGAGCACTGGATGCTTGGCATACCTAGTTCGTCCTTGTTGGTCAGGAACGGTGACTTAAGTCGACGATCTTGACCTCCTTGAACTACAGTGACCATCTTAGCTGATTCGGTCCACATTTGCTTGTTCATGTTCCTCCTGTTCGTCCTCTTCCTTGATTCATGTCAAGATTGCTCTGAGATTTGTGTAGTCTTGTTCTTGAAGGAAAACGTCTCCTTCCTCCCCTTGATGTAGAAACTGATCTTGGCAGCACTAGCGTAGATGACAGCTCCTGAGGTGTTCAGGAATGACCTTCCTAGGATGATGGGTGCCCTCTCATTAGTACCAGTCTCTTGATTTTGTTGAGGACGGTTGTAGTAGTTGTTGTTGTTGTCGATGTAGTTTACGTCCTCAAGCATCTCAGGGCAGTGATTGCCTGAGTGTCCAGTATCTCTAGTGTGTTTGTGCTCATAGATCCAGTTTCTTCTCTTGGTGGAGTCTGGGAGTTTTAAAACTCCTTCATATGATGCTCGAAGTGTACCTGCTCATAGAGACAAGGTAGAGATCAAGTGCATGGGCTCTGTTGGTGGAAAACACCAAAAGAACCAAAAGTGTATTTATTCTTCTCTAACCTTAAGCATAGTGAGCAAGACAAAGTTGATGGATAATAAGATCATGAGTGTAGCATTTAAAATATTTGTTAGATCAGATTGCTCAACCTTATGGAAAGATAATCTATCTATATTTATGTTTTGTTTATATCTTCTAAAGATTGAATGTGCAACATTTTAGCTTATATGATTAGAAGTGTAGGATCACAAAGGTGGAAGGATTAAACATATTGAGTCGACTGGGTTGGTTAATCTAGAGTTATAAATCATACATGTTTGTCTCTTTTATTCATATGAACGCCAGAACCAAGGAGAAGCTTATAAAAAGTGATAGTCAAGTACCTTAAGATGTTACCTTACTTGAAGAGTGATGGTACCATCTCACCTTGTGGAAGCTTTCCTTTCATAGCGGTTATGCATCGTGTTTGTGGCACCATCCATGGATCATTCCTTGTGAGCTATGCCTTCCTTGTGTAAATTGTTAAACTTCATGTGTCTCTCTCTTTGTCTCTAATGTGAGTTTATCTCAGGACTTCCCAGGTCGATATTGAAAGTTTTCCTACAGGGGTTAGTCCAACAAAATATCCAATATCTACTATAGCATACTATCGGCTCAAAAATCAACCTAGACACTATTGACGGTCCTTAAGTATCAAATTTAATTATCAAATAATCAAAGAAAAGGATCCAAATTAAATCAACATCCAGACTTAGGGTTTTATCTAACAGAATTCCACGAGTTTTGGTGTTTGTCTATTTCTACAGGGGGTTATCAGGAAATACGGAAGAAAGGCCCACACGTCAGGATTACATAGAGATATTAACGTGCCGCGCAATTATCTTACATCTAGAAGACTCCAGAAGCCACGGGAATGAAGCGGAGGCAGAACGGGGCCTGGCCCAGGGCGCCCGAGCTGGAGACCAGGGCGCCCGCCCACCTCTGGAGTCCAATCAGGACTCTCTTTCGGGATTACGCTGGACCGACCTAAAGGATCAAGGATAACCGTTCAATCAATGTCGGTTTCATCCGACGGCCCATATTCACTTGGAAGGACTATAAAACTAGACCCCCTGGCCCCTGGAGGAGAGAGCCTCTCAATCCTAATTCATTATTCATCAAGGGAGAAGAAGCCTCTGATCAAGCCTAGAGCCACCACATCAATTAGATATCTAGATTAGCATAGCTACATAGGATTAGAACTAGAAGGAGTCAATCTTTGATTAGTTTCCGGATCTGTCAAGAGGATTCTTGGTAATTCTCTACTGTTCTTCAATTGTTCATCTTTGTTCTTCGATATTATGAATATGACTTTGTTCTATTTCAATATATTGCTTATGACTTTGCTCTACTTGTTTATATTCGCAATTATATTGTTCTTAGTTTATCATAGTTATATACTTGGCTTAGTTAGATTGGATTTATATACATATTTAGGATCGTGTAGCGTTTATCCATCGGATCCATGGGTAAATGATAAATATTGTGTAGGCGTGGTGCTTATATCGTATTTATCTGCAATTGTACCCAATATGCCAGATTACGATGTTTCTCATATTCCTTGCTAATATCACTATGCATGGGCGTAGTCCTGTCTCACAATGATTACTAAGTATAATTGCACTAACTATGAAATACTAGACTGTATATTAAGAATAACTTAGGAAATATTCTTGTAGTTCGTTCTAATACCATGCTAATGACTTGCTAGAATATCTAATTGAGGTGCTTATCATATTTATTATGTGGCTAAGTTATGCTTATCAGATTAATTATCTTTGTCACTATTCATTACTTTATATATCTTTTATGTGACACTTATCCCTGTGTGAAAGAGTTAGATAAATGTTCTCAATTATACATGCAATGATAGATACTCAATCTTATATTCCATTCTATAATCAACATTGATGGTTACTAATCCCTTCCCAGTGGTAAAAATATAAATAACGATACCTGGAATACTTCCCTGTTAAAATGCTACATCGGTATTAATCTGTGCGCTTGCAGATCCCATTTGTCAATTATTTAGATGAGCAATTGCATATTTCAATACCGCGTCTGTCATGTCATGCTGGGGATGACAACTTGGCTTAAGTGGTATGAGGGATAGGTTTGGCATTTTTGGCGCCGTTATCAGAATTAGAAAACTAAGTCTACTTTTGGTAATGACGTTAAGAATACCCAACAAGCATTTTTGGCGCCGTTACCGGGGAACGTTGATTACTAATCATGAACGAATATAGAATTTTGAGTTATCATTCGCATCACTAATATGATTGAGATTATCAATTCTCTCATACAGTTTTACCCTAATATTTTTCTATTTTATCTTATGCAGGGTAATGTATGAATAGAAGACATCTTCTAGGAAATTTTATTGACAATCCCGAAGCGTTATTCAGAAAAACAAGAGCCAAGCTCAAGAAGAGATCATCAACACTTCAGCAAGAAGCTTCATCCAATCAAGAAGATCACCGGAACTTGTCTTCAGGGTTCGAAGCCATGGCGAACAAATCGATCCGTGAGTTCTCAGCTCCCACTACGGACAACATCCGTACTGGACCTGCTGCAGAGATCGATGGCAACTTTGAGCTCAAGCCTGGACTTATCAACATGGTGCAATCCAACCAGTTCTGTGGGAAGGCACACGAAGATGCAAGTGCTCATCTCCAACACTTCCTAGAGATTTGCAGCACATTCACCATATCAGGAGTCCCCAAAGATGCTATACTACTTCGCCTCTTCCCGTTCTCACTGCTAGGAAGAGTGAAGCAGTGGTTCTACGCTACAAAGGAGAAGAATACTACGTGGGCACTCTGCTCCACGAACTTCCTGGCTAAGTTCTTTCCCATGGGCAAGACCAATGCTCTCCGTGGGAAGATTACGAGTTTTCAGCAACAACACGATGAATCTGTTCCAGAATCATGGGAGCGCTTCCAAGACTACATCCTAGAATGTCCCCATCATGGAATGGAGAGTTAGCTACTGATGCAGACGTTTTATCATGGGCTCGACAACAGTGCCCGAGAAACCATGGATGCTGCAGCCGGAGGAGCATTCCTATCACTTACCATATCAGAAGCCACAACTCTTGTGGAGAAGATGGCGTCCAACCAAAGCTGGAATGAAGAGAGGACCCAGACACGCAAGAGAGGTGGAGGTATGCATCAGCTCAAGGAGGTAGACATGCTGTCTGCAAAGCTAGACCTGCTCGTGAAGAAGCTCGATGATAGAGCTAGAGATAAGAAAGAAGTTATGCACATCTACGACTCTCACATGACTTGTGAGGAGTGTGGAGATACTGGACACTCAGGCAATCACTGCCCTGAGATGCTTGAGGATGTGAACTACATCAACTATAACAACAACTACTACAACCGTCCTCAACAAAATCAAGGTTGGAATCAATAGAGGCCTAACTACTCAGGTAATTATCAATGTAACAATTCTTACAACAATAATAATAATTTTCCACCTCTGAGAGAGTTAGTGTCTAATCAAGGAAAGCTAATGGATAACCTATCTAAGAAATTGGCATCTAATGATAAAATGCTAGAAAATATAAATAATAGAATGGATGATTTCTCTACTGCCATCAAGAATCAAATTAGCTTTAATAAAATGATTGAATCTCAGTTAAATCAAATAGCTGCTGCTGTTCCTGCTACTAACCCCGATATACCATCACAACCGGAAAGATTAGAATCTGCAAATCTTGTAGACATGTTTGATGCAGGTAACTACTGGAGTAACCCCGTCACTGAAGTTACTACTGACCTTCTGCCGGTCAAGAGAGGCGATCCAGGACGAACCGTCATCCCGATCTCCATCGGCATAGTGGACTTCCCAGAAGCACTCTGCGACTTTGGCTCTAGTGTCAACATTATGCCCAGGGTACTCTATGAAAAAATCTTTACATATCCTTTATTAGAAACAACCATGTGTTTGTAGTTTGTAGATCAGACGATAAGTTTTCCAAAATGAATATTGAAAAACCTGTGTCCGAGTTGGTACCTTGTACGCCCCAGCAGACTTCATAGTGATAGAGACCGGTAATGATGAGAGGGCACCCATCATCTTAGGGAGGCCATTCTTAAACACCTCAGGAGCTGTCATCTACGCTAGTGCTGCCAAGATCAGTTTCTACATCAAAGGGAGGAAGGAGACGTTTTCCTTCAAGAACAAGACTACACAAATCCTAGAGCAATCTCGACATGAACCGAGGAAGAGGACCAACAGGAGGAACAGGAACAAGCAAGTATGGACCGAGTTAGCTAAGATGGTCACTGCAGTTCATGAAGGTCAAGATCATCGATTTAAGTCACCATTTCTGAGCAAGAAGGACTACCCATGAATGACAAGCATCTATTGCTCCATAAATGGGTACAACTTATACTAGACACTTTGCGACACCGGATCGGGCGTCAACATAATGGCCACAGTCACCTATCGGCTCTTGTTCGGAACCATGCCCCTAAAACCAACATACATTCAGCTCCAGATGGCAGATCAGACGTTTCGAGAAGTTAAAGGAATAGTAACTGATGTCCCAGTCAAAATAGACGATCATTTTGTCTATACAGACTTTCAGGTTATTGACATGGAAGAAGACGAATACGATCCACCCATCATCCTTGGAACACCGTTCCTCAGCACAGTTAAAGCAACCATCTACATTGGAACTGGAGAAGTCCATATGCACTTCCTCTTAGAGAAGGTATGCCGCTATTTTACTCACGCTAACTCTATCGTTGAAGACTCTAAGCAGGTCAGAAAACGACGCAACCGCAACCAGAGGAGTCAAATCATCAAGGACGGATGGGCAGACTATGAAGGAGAAGTGGTAAGGTCAGAAGACATACAGTTTAAAGAATTATCCAGAGGAGACCGTAGCACCGAGTCAGGTGTGGAAAGAGAAGATAACTATACATGAAGAGGAAGCGCTGTCGGAAGTACCGACTACGCCACCCAACGAACCCTAGGACAACTGAGAAAACAGAGAGTCCCATTCGGAGGACTTAAAAATACCAAACGCCTTGCCAAGAGGTAAACTTGGTAGTTGTCATTTCCCTTTCAATTATTTAAACAGTTTACTTAGTTAATCATGTTCATACTATCCTAAAAAGAAAATAAAAATGTTAAAAAAACAGTAAGCCCCATGTGAGTATACGAGTGGCATGAAACCCATAAGTACATTCCCTGTGGTGGCATAAAAATAAAATAAATATTTTTTATGCTCTATAAAACAAAAATATAAAAATAGAGTGTAATATTTATTGAGGAGTCTCAACATGATAAAGGCTAGATATTTATGCTAACACTTAATCAGTTCCACAAAGCTTTGTTGTCTATTTGAGCTCTGAGCTCCACAGAATTCAAGAATTAAGAAGACTAGCAGACGGAGGACATTCTAATCGGTGTCACGGTACTGCCGACTTTCAAATACACCTCTGTTGGGTATTCTTAACATCATTACTAAAAGTAGACTAAGTTCTAAATCTAGCAACGGTGCCAAAAATGCCAAACCTATCCCTCACACCACTTAAGCCAAGTTGTCATCCCCAGCATGATATAAGAGACGCGGTATTGAAATATGCAATTGCTCTTCTAAATAAATAATGAATGGGATCTGCAAGCGCACAGATTAATACCGATGTAGCATTTTAACCGGGAAGTATTCCAGGTATCGTTATTTATATTTTTACCACTGGGAAGGGATTAGTCAATCATCACTATTGATTACAGAATAGAATATGAGATTGAGCATCTATCATTGCATGTATAATTGAGAACATTATATCTAACTCTTCATACAGGGATAAGTGTCACATAATAGATATATGAAATGATAATAGTGACAAGGATAACTAATCTGATCTAGCCACATAATAAATATGATAAGCACCTCAATTAGATACTCTAGAAAGTCATTAGCATGGTATTAGAACGAACTACAAGAATATTCCCTAAGTTATTCTCAACTATATAGTCTAGCATATCATAGTTAGTGCAAGCATACTTAGCAATCATTGCGAGACAAGACTACGTCCATGCATAGTGATATTAGCAAGGAATATGAGAAACATAGCAATCACTCCTCTGAAATAATGTTGCTCTGCCAGCCCAATACACGAGAGGGGGACTATATAAGAATCAATGAAGCTGTCACTATCACGAACTACCCCACGATCTGGCATATTGGGTACAATCGCAGATAAATACGGTATAAGCACCACGCCTACACAATATCTATCATTTACCCATGGATCCGATGGATAAACGCTATACGATCCTAAGCATGTATATAGATCATATCTAAATAAGCCAAGTACATAACTATGATAAACTAAGAACAATATAATCTTGAATATAAGCAAGTAGAGCAAAGTCATAAGCAATATATTGAAGTAGAACAAAGTCATATTCATAATATTGAAGAACAAAGATAATTAGAAAGCAATTAGAAGCACAATTAGAAGATTACCAAGAATCCTCCTGACAGATCCGGAAACCAATCGAAGATTGACTCCTTCTAGTTCTAATCCTATGTAGCTATGCTAATCTAGATATCTAATTGATGTGGTGGCTCTAATCCTGATCAGAGGCTTCTTCTCCCTTGATGGAACAATGAATTAGTGTTGAGAGGCTCTCTCCTCCAGGGGCCAGGGGGTCTGGTTTTATAGTCCCTTCAAGTGAATATGGGCCCTTGGATCAAACTGACATAGATTGTATGGTTTAGATTCATCCTTTAGGTCGGTGGAGATCTCCCGCAAAGCAGAGTCCTGATTGGACTCCAGAGGTGGGCGGGCGCCCTGACCAACTGGGCGGCCGCCCAGGGTCTGGCCCCGTTTCGCCTCCGCTTCGGTCTCGTGGCTTCTGGAGTCTTCTAGATGTAAGATAATTGCGCAGCACGTTAATATCTTTACGTAATCCTGACATGTGGGCCTTTCTTCCATATTTCCTGATAACTCCCTGCAGAAATAGACAAACACCAAAACTCGTGGAATTCTGTCAGATAAAACCCTAAGTCTAGATCTTGATTTCATTTGGATCCTTTTCTTTATTTATTTGATAATTAAATTTGATACTTAAGGACCGTCAACAACCTCTACCACCTCCTTGCTACATCAGAAGAAATTACGTCAGAATTCAGCTTTGGGGAGAGCACCCACATTTATCCTGCTAAGTATTTCTATCTATATTTATACTTATACTATATTAAAATATAAATATACATAACTATGAAAAACCAAATAAAGATTTTATGCTTATATATATATATCTTTTGCTTAGTGTGTTTAATAAATAAATAAAATGGCTATGCTAAACTGAATCTAAATAAAACTCTAGCATGGATATGATGAATAGTTGCTCTGCCTAATTTTTAAAATTTGAAGTTCTCTCAAGTTTAGACATAATTGTTATAATTTAAATCTTGCTCTAAAACCTAAACTTGTGGGAAGAAAACTTGATCTGAAATCTAAGTTGTTAACAGATACGATATGGGAAGGTTGAGCTGCTGTTTATCTATTCCTAGAGATGCTAGAATTCTGGAGAATTTTATCTTTGAAAATCTATAAAATATCACATGATGAGTCCTTGTATGATGAGAGTTTAAATTCCTACCACAGCCATATATACATGATTGCTAGACTTTGAGCCATACATGAGCATTGAGTGTGGTCAAGCTGTGTAGACCCTTAGGAGCCTGTCATGTGGTTAAATCAAGATTCACTTGCACGTTCACTCACGCATGTTGCTTCTACTCCGGAAGTACCATCCACATATATCCATCTATCTCCATCTCCAGAATCACCCAAAAACATTCTACTCCTAATCCGGGAGAGAATGGCCAAAAACATTTCTATTTTCCCCCTGTGAAATAAATGCTCAATTATCTTTGTTACTACCACTTGCTATATTATTTCAAGAGATGAGTGCTCTAAAAAAAAGAGAGAAGATACGAGGAAATAAAAAGGGGCAAGTGCCCGGAACCTCGAAAGAAAAGAAAAAGTGAGACGAGAGGTAAAAATGGATAAGTGTCTGACAGTAGAATTAGGGGTACAAGATACCCACATGAGAGGAAAGAAAAAGAAAAGATAGAGCATCTCATTCTCCTCAAAAGTTTCAAAGAGTAAGAAAGTTATGTATCCTCTCAAAGAGCAAAAGTAGAATTAGACTTTCACCATTGTTATCACCATCATCACCATACGCCATTCATTCTCCACACATGCACATCTTGATTTGACTTATTGATTTGTTTCTTTGGATCCATGGTTTGACTATGCAATAAATGTCTTGTAAGTATGTATATTTTATCTCCCACCTATGAGCTCCAGATATTAAAGCCTTATTAGAGTAGGATGAGAGAGAAGGCAATGTCATTATGCCTTATACCACAGATACTACATATTTTGAGAGAAGGCATGTACCATCACTGCCTTGGTAAGGATCCAGAAATACCACAAAAGAGAGATTTGAGAGAATCATACAAGGAATCTCTGAGTTTTATTTGAAAATCTGCAAAGACTCCAGAGCTATAGCTGATCAAGAATAAGAGACATGGCACTTGATTAGACCGTTCTATCTTTTAACTACTTAAGACAGAAGAGACGGTTACAAGTCCCATGGTAAAAGGTAAAGTAAGTAAGTTTTAAGTCTTGACAGTTTACTCTAACTCTGAGATGAGATCTTATTTAAAAGCATGTGTACCGTCAACTTTGAAAGGCATTACAACAACTTCTGATCCATCGATGAGATTATCGTTGCTCAGGGACGAGCAAGAGGTAAGCTTGGGAGAGTTTGTTGATGGTCCTTAAGTATCAAATTTAATTATCAAATAAACAAATAAAAGGATCCAAATGAAATCAACATCCAGACTTAGGGTTTTATCTGACAGAATTCCATGAGTTTTGGTGTTTGTCTATTTCTGTCGGGGGTTATCAGGAAATACGAAAGAAAGGCCCACACGTCGGGATTACATAGAGATATTAATGTGCCGCGCAATTATCTTACATCTAGAAGACTCCAGAAGCCACGGGAACGAAGCGGAGGCAGAACGGGGCCTGGCCCAGGGTGCCGTCCCTGGAGACCAGGGCGCCCGCCCACCTCTGGAGTCCAATCTGGACTCTCTTTCGGGATTATGCTCCACCGACCTAAAGGATCAAGGATAACCGTTCAATCAATGTCGGTTTGATCCGACAGCCCATATTCACTTGGAAGGACTATAAAACCAGACCCCTTGGCCCCTGGAGGAGAGAGCCTCTCAACCCTAATTCAAAATTCATCAAGGGAGAAGAAGCCTCTGATCAAGCCTAGAGCCACCACATCAATTAGACATCTAGATTAGCATAGCTACATAGGATTAGAACTAGAAGGAGTCAATCTTCGATTGGTTTTCGGATCTATCAAGAGGATTCTTGGTAATTCTCTATTGTTCTTCACTTGTTCATCTTTGTTCTTCGATATTATGAATATGACTTTGTTCTATTTCAATATATTGCTTATGACTTTGCTCTACTTGTTTATATTCGCAATTATATTGTTCTTGGTTTATCATAGTTGTATACTTGGCTTAGTTAGATTGGATTTATATACATGTTTAGGATCGTATAGCGTTTATCCATCGGATCCATGGGTAAATGATAGATATTGTGTAGGTGTGGTGCTTATACCGTATTTATCTGCGATTGTACCCAATATGCCAGATCGTGGGGTAGTTCATGGTAGTGACAGCTCCATTGATTCTTATATAGCCCCCCTCTCGTGTATTGGCCTAGCAGAGCAACATTATTACAGGGGAGTGATTACGATATTTCTCATATTCCTTGCTAATATCACTATGCATGGGCGTAGTCATGTCTCACAATGATTGCTAAGTATAATTGCACTAACTATGATATGCTAGACTGTATATTAAGAATAACTTAGGAAATATTCTTGTAGTTCGTTCTAATACCATGCTAATGACTTGCTAGAATATCTAATTGAATTGCTTATCATATTTATTATGTGGCTAAGTTATGCTGATCAGATTAATTATCTTTGTCACTATTCATTACTTTATATATCTTTTATGTGACACTTATCCCTATGTGAAAGAGTTAGATAAATGTTCTCAATTATACATGCAATGATAGACACTCAATCTTATATTCCATTCTATAATCAACATTGATGGTTACTAATCCCTTCCCAGTGGTAAAAATATAAATAACGATACCTGGAATACTTCCCGGTTAAAATGCTACATCGGTATTAATCTGTGCGCTTGCAGATCCCATTTGTTATTTATTTAGATGAGCAATTGCATATTTCAATACCGCGTCTCTCATGTCATGCTGGGGATGACAACTTGGCTTAAGTGGTATGAGGGATAGGTTTGGCATTTTTGGCGCCGTTGTCAGAATTAGAAAACTGAGTCTACTTTTGGTAATGACGTTAAGAATACCCAACAGACACCATGTCTAATTTGATTTAGGAGGGCATTTTAACCTAAGCATCATGCTTAATTTAAAATCCCTTGGGAATAAGATCATCATTCCTAAACTAAGCACCATGCTTAATTAAGAGATAAATAAAACTACTCCAAACCTAGACATATACTAAAGCAAATAAAGGTAGCATGAGAGCATTTATAGAGATCTACTCAAGTGGAGATGAAGTAGTGTGATTAGTATTTAACAAATTGAGCATGTCTCAAAGGTAGGGACAACCAACAAAGCAACATGGTAAAGGATGTTTTTATGTAAAGTACTCCCCCAAGCTTGAATTTTACAAAATTCAAGTTTGGATGAATTTAATTCAATGTTGTATGATGATTGGTTGGACATACATTGTGCTTGTCATTCATCCGATCTTCTTGCTCCAATCCTGAAAAGGTTAGTGACAAAAATTCCCGAAGAAATTTTTTACAATTATCCTTGTATGCTCAATACACAAGGTAATGTTGCAAATAATTAAAAGCTCATGTCACGATCTGACAAGTGCTTGTTTTAGGACACTAAGCTTGTCCTTAGGAAACCATCAATTTATGTCGACGAAGTGGTTTCCCCTCCAACGCTGACCTATATCAAGATCAACTCAACGAGATCTGCAAAATTTATTATAGACATATGCATCGACAACCGTCCTTTTAAAGTTTTTATAAATAGAAAGGTAGAGGGGGTTAGAGATCTCGAATGTGGTGATGTTGGAGAGACCAAGAGATTGGGAAGATGTTGCGTATGAGCATGGAGTAAACGAAGTGGCTATGAAATAAATTCCATGCTCATTAATGATTGGAGTGAAATCCATGTGGTGTGGTGAAAATGGTAGGGTGAGTGTGGTAAAAAAAGAAAAAGGATACACGGACGACTTGGTTCGAAACTAGCACAGCTACCGTTCTCCGGCAACGGCGCCAAAAAGCTTGTTGGGTATTTTAAACGCAAACAGAAAAATCCGCAAGCACACGGATACCGATGTATCTTTCACCCGGGAGTATTCCAGAGTATCGATTTTCCACAGGGAACGTGAGTGTACTAATTAAGATTCAAGATCGCCCAAAGATAACTATATAATTATTTTTTGTGGGAAGAGAGGAAGTTTCCTGAGAGTTCTCTAGTTGATCTAAGAATCAAGAATCACTTCAAAGATTATTTATTTCGGGACGTCAGAACACTAACCACAGAAAGAGATGAGAAGGGGGCTAGGAAGCTCTGACTACGGTCCTACAAACACCGATCCGAACGAGGTGGAATACGTCGACCGTTAGGGCTGTCACTACCCTAGGGCTACCACAACAATCCGCAGGATTGGGTGCAATTCCAGGTAATTGCAAGACTAAACACCACATCTAATCTATTAATTACTACTCTAGCGTTATAAAGACTAGAGCACTTGATGCAAGTGGGAATCCAATAAATAACTTGAATGTAAATAAAAGTAATTAAAGAACTCAGGAATTATGAATTGAAGAACTTGGAGAACGATGAAGAACGAACCAGTTGCTGCAAAAGTATAATGTTGAGGAAGATCCGACAGATCTGGCTCCTCCTCCGCTCTCCTCTTCTCTCTCCCTATTTTCTAGATTACAACTTGAACTAACTAGAACTAGAACTAGAAGAACTAGAACTAGAGCTAGATGAACTAGAACTAGATGAACTAGAGGTAGAACTAGATGAACTAGAGGGATCCTCTCTACTTGGATGAAGAATTGAAACCCTAACTTTGATTCTGTAGAAGAGGTATGATCTCCAGGGGCTAGGGGGCCTTGCTTATATAGTCTTTTCAGATGAATCTGGGCCGTCGGATCAAACCGACATTAATCGCACGGTTTTCCTTGATTCTTTAGGTCGGTGGAGCATGATCTGCAAAGTTGATCGTGATTGGTGGAAAAAGGTGGGCAGGCGCCCTGTCCCTGAGCCCTCTCGGCTTCCCGTTCGTTCCCGTTGCTTCTGGAGTCTTCTAGATGATAGAAAATTGCGGGGCACGTTAATATCTCTATGTAAACCCGACGTGTGGGCCTTTCTTCCGTATTTCCTGATAACCCCCTACAGAAATAGACAAACACCAAAACTCGTGGAATTCTGTCAGATAAAACCCTAAGTCTGGTTGTTGGTTGCATTTGGATCCTTTTTCATGATTAGTTGACGGTTAAATGTGAGCATTAAGGATCGTCAATAGTACAGAGAAAATCTGGAGAGCCCACTTCGTCTGAGATGGACTAACTAAATTATTTCATTGAGAGTTGTCTCCCGTACTCCACAATTCAAAATATTGCTGCTGGGCTAGAGTTTCCATGATCGGAAGTAGTTGATGAATGGAGGAGAAATTATGCTCCGGGTAGGAGTCTAATGAACCCCAAGCACCTACATGTACTCAGTACGCAGATGTTTGCAATCAACAATTGGTGCATGGAGGCTTCTAATGGCAGAGTTGATTGGATTTCTATTCGAATTCGAAACCATCACTATTTCCGTGGCGATGAGCTTATCTTAGTCCAAATGAGCAAATTACACCAGCTATGCCACATGGACGCTCTAGACAAATCACTCATTAGTTGCTTTTCATTGTAAGTATTTCTTTGTTTTTATTGAACTCTCCAACATATCTATACAGTAGTAATCCTTACACATGTACTTGTCGATGGACTCAATATATGCATGCTCCAAATGACTGAGCTCAGATCCAAAAATGATAATACTCTTGGATTTGTTGATCCTTACATCGTTTTCAAGCAGCCAAACCTTTCAGCGACTTGGATCAATGACATATGTACGAATCTTATGAGGTTCTTCGTGAACCAAAAAGACAAAAAAGGAATACTCTTTCCATACAACTTCAAGTGAGTTATAGAAATATAGTTAACATGCAAGTGTGCAACTTTAATTTTACTTAACCCTAATCTATGACTCATGTCTCTATGGACAACTTTCACTGGATACTCATAGTCATCGATCTTGCTGAAAGTAAGTTGGTAATCTATGACTCAATGAAGAAACCGCTACAAGATTACCAAGATATGATAGCCATCATTCAAAGGTAATTTCGATCCATTGCATGCGTAAAGAAGACTAAGCTTGTATATATGCATACTTAACAATCCAACTCTCTTGTTTCAAATATATCATTGGTTTAGGGTTTAGGAAAGATTCATTGTTCGGGAACATCTAACTCAACCTAGGGCGCCACTAAAGATAATACGGTTAAAAGTAAGTTTATCCTTTGTCAATGTACGTGGTATATCTTATATCTTGTCTTTTTTACAAGATGAATCTTTACATCCTACAGTGGATCTTGAGACAAGAACCGGAGAACACCTTATGTGGATACTACGTTTGCGAGTATATTATGGCAGTAACAAATAGAATTTCTAAAGAATACCTCAGAGTATGTAACACATGTCTCTTTTCATTTTCTCTCAAATTACTATTGATAATCTTGATATAACTAATACCTTCTTTTAATTCAAATTGAAGTCTGAATGGTTAAAGCAAAAACTCATGCAACATGAAGAACTCTAAGCAATACAAGAGGCAATAGGAGGATTTCTTCGGGAACAAGTCATAAATCCAAGCGACGAGTTCCACTATAATCCTAACGAGAAGATGATTCCAAACAATGATGATCATTTGTATGTTTTGTAGATCTTTGGATGATGAAGTACAACTTGTAATAGATTTAGATTATTAACTTTTGAGTACAACTTGTGCAGTAATAGATTTGGAGAACAACTTCTATATATATATATATATATATATATATTAGCAGCAAAGAATACATATTAGAAAACCTATTGTATAAATAAACAAAACTAAAAAAATAGATCTAAAAAGAAAAGAAAAAGAAAAAACAAGGGGCCCCTTTAGTCTCGAGCGGTACTACCAGCCGAGACTAAAGGGTGCTCCTATGTGGCACCGCTGCAGCATCCTTTAATCCGAGCTGGTAATACCGCCCGGGACTAAAAGATGAGGCTTTGGCCTCGGTGCACGGAGCCGAGACTAGGGGGGCTTTAGTCCTAGGAGTGTAGTTCTGGCTCGGTATTTGGGCCTAAAGTCTCTTCTCGACCGGTACTAAAGGCCGATTTTGTAGCAGTGTGTATCACAGGCGATGAACGTTTGCTGAATCTGTGAATACGAGTATTATGGTAAAATGTAGACCACGTAAGGCAAAATACAGATTACAGGAGACGCTCTGCCTTTCTTTTTAGGCATGATGCTTTTTTTTAAGGTCAGGCACGATGCTTTTTGCTTGGACCTTCTTTCCCTTTAATCTCGCATTGGCTTGGACAGGTCCATTTCGGGAGGAGATCGAGGCAGTGGAAGCAGCTAGTGATGCAGGACAAAGCAAGGGACCGAGTAGATCGAGCAGACAAAGCAAGTGATGTGGCGTGGGCCAACAACATAATAATCCAGGAATAATTATCTGCCGTAAATCTACGCTTTTTTTTTTGTGTTGGCCCCTCTCTTCTCTCATCTCTCTCGCTCTCGCTCTTGTTTGAGGAGACAAACCCTGTATCCGTGTAGACACACTAGTGCATCTCACTTTGAGCAGAGTAGACGTAGGCCACAGCGCCTTTGGACTAAAACAGTAAATCTTTATTAGAGATGCACGTAGGAGGAATGTTGCAATTGTAGATTTTGTTCAAGTCAAATACTCCCTCTATCCCTCAAAGCTTCAACTTCTAGAGTTGTCATAAATCAGACTTTTAAAACTTTGACCGAATTTCTAGAAAAAAATATTAAGATTTATAGTATCAAATTAATAGCATTAAATTTATCATAAAATATATTTTTATAAGATATTTATTTTATATCATAGATATTGATGCTATTTTCTATAAAGTTGTTCAAATTAAAAAATAAGTTTAACTAGCACGAATTCTAGAAGTTGAAGCTTTCAGAAATAGAGGAAGTATAAATTAATTAAGTATAAAATTTAACAGTTATGCAATATGTCAATAAATATCAATATTTGATTTGCCACAATTTTTATTTATGGTTCAAACTAGGTATACCATAAAAACATGTTCTACCATAGATCTAATAATGTTTAAATACTTTTTATATATTAAGTTAAACATAAAATAGTTTGATTAAATAGAATTATATTCTTTCTAGAACAGATGACGTATCTTCATTAGATATCTGTGACACCCAAATTTTTTCTCATTTTAAAAATAGGTGAAAACGATTTATTTATGTATTTTTGTGCTCATAAAAATATAGGAAAAATAATATTTTTAAAATTAAAATTTATCATAAGGCTTAGCAATAATGTTGTGCATACATGCTGGTGCAGAAGGTTTAGTGTAATGTTTGATTGTTTCTTCTTTGTGTGTTAATAGTGAGAAAAATATTTTAAAATACGTTTATTAGATTGATCTTCCTTCTTCGGCACATATTTATAGTTTTCTACAATCAAATTTCTTTTCTCTCAGCTCAAGATTTCATTCAGAGTATCTTAGAATTTTTTTCTTTCAAACCTAAGTCACTCCTTTCAGTTTCTCGTCCATCAGGAGATCTCTACAAAAGTTCTCGGGAATTTTTCCGACCTTTTCCATGAGCATAATCTATCTAATTTTTTAGATGTTCCAAATTATCTTATCATAAACTCTAAATATTTTATTTAGGTTCTTCGTCTTCCATAATGTCTCTGATAATTTTTCCTGAATTTTTGGAGCTTTTAGAGTATTTTTCTTGGCTTAAATAATAATTCTAGGTTTTCAAGAATTAAATTTATAACTAAAATTAAATATTCCGAAAATAATAAAATCTAGTCCTTCTCCAACTTGGCTTTAACCTAGCCTATATAAATGCTTGCCCACGTTTCTCTCTTTGATCTAGCTGTGATCTAAAATCCTTTCTCCCGAGTCGCCGCCAAAGTTCTCCCGCTCCCGGCGCCATGTACCCTAGCTTTGTTCCTGTGATGTTGAAAAGGCAACGCCGAAACCAAAGCCGGAGAAAAACTATCTCAAGAAGAAGCACCGCCGTTCCCATCTCCTTGGCACCAGATTGAGTTTGTTGCTAGCGTGAAGTCGGATCGGCCACTAGACGGAACCCTAGTGGTCATCTAGCACACGCCGGTGAGGACGCCTCGACTCTCTCTTCTTTCTCTCTGCACTCAGTTTATTTCATCATCGTTTATTTGTGTGCTTGCAAGGAAATCAGCGTATGCATGTCACCTTGTTCTGCAAGCTGGCCATCTACCTCAAAGCACCAGCGTCCTTGCCAGCTGCTGCCTCTCTCGCCGAGCAAGCCAGGCTCATGTCTCCATCCTCGCCATATCAAGCAGCTCCTGCATGTTTATTTCTTCACTGCTAGGGAGAAAATCAAGCCATTACAACATGCAAAGGATTCTCCCACAAATTCACCAAGTGCGTATGCCGCTATCTGTACGTATCTTCTGCCCACTTATAACTTCAAAGAGCAGATTCATCATATAGAGAACATATCTCATCTTGTAACGCAGAAGCAATCAAGGCAACTCACACACGTGCAGTTATCCAGTTCACATCTTATCCGATTTAGTTATGTTTCAGTTCGTTCGCTGCGTAAGTTTCATACCGCTATGATCTATGGCCGGTTACTAGCTTTATGAGGTCATGATGATGATATGATGACATCATGCGAGTTTTGTGGCCGTTTTCCTTTAGAAAAACAAACCTAGAAATACAAAGAAAATACGCTAGTTTGTTTAGGCCATATCATCTCTGTTTTCACTCCGTTTTTGCCCATTCAAATTGCGTTAGGTTCGTAATCACGAGCACTACATGTTAGTAATATTGTTCACTCAGTTTGAAACTTTTTATTTTCGTGATATTTACGTCTATGAAATCATAGCGATGCGTAGAATCTTTTTATAGACTTTTCATACTGTTTTTATATGATTGGTGTACTGTTCTAATTGTAGCTTTGTTTGCTTCGTGTATGTTTGTCTCCGTTTGTTTGTGTGATCGATGATCGGATTAGACGGTGAGCAATTCGTGGTGAAACAGAGTACTTCATTGATCAAGATCAGTACTTGGACATTTAGCAAGATCAGCAAGAGCAATTGGATCAAGGCAAGTATAGCATTTGGGTTTTATTTCTGTGGCCATGATCTTGTGACTTGATTAATGTTTAAGCAACAAATGATAAAAATGACTTTTTAGCCACTTGATGATTTATCTGTAAGTGATAACCGCGACAACAGTGCAACCATTAGGGCTATAATTGCTCTGGCTTTAGTTAAGTATGAGTAACTTTTCTAGCTCGTTAGCGGTTACCCGTTGTGGCGCAATTGGGGAATAGCAGACCGTGGATTTCTGCGGGTGAATCACACGGACTGACTAATGAAACCAAGCGGTCCTAACTTGTTAGACAAACCTTTGAAAGACTTCATAGTGATCCCTGCCGACCTCCCTAGGAAGGGGGTTAAGAGATTAGCTACCTCGGGCGAAAGGGTAAATCATGACTCATGGGTAGAGATGTGCAACCTCTGCAGAGGGTTAAAAACTAGTATACTAGCTGAGCTCACGATCAGGAGCGGCCTTGGGGATTCTTGTTGCGACGATGATGATTCCTGTGTGTTAAATATGCTCATTATTTATTATTTAATGCTTTACATTATTTATGTCACATTGATCATGAGATTGTGGGAGCTATACAATCTAGTTGCTATACTTGTGGAGTTCGACATGGACTCACTCTTGCTAATTCCCCAAACCTCAGGAGAAGTTTAGGCTTGTGATCAACCAGTCAGTTGGATCCTGTAGAGTGAAGTTAATACCAGAAGTTGGAGTTGTCTATCCGCTGTTTGTTACTAAAGGTTATCTCTTTTATACTAAGTACGTTATATGTTTGTGCATTGTCTTTTGATATTACCCCTTATTTGTAGCTATATGTGAGATTTGCCTTTTAAAACTCGCATATGGTGCATATCTGGTTTTGTCCTTAAAATCGGGTATTACAAAGTGGTATCAAAGCAATGCTGGCTGTAGGACGCAAGCCTAGTTAGAAATTGGTCGTCTTAAGGTTTTGGAATTGTCATAAAATCCTTGCTCTATAAACCTTGATATTTTCCTCTATACTATATCCTTTTCATTGCTATTCATCTTCACCTTGTTGCTTATTTTAAAGACTTGTTCTCACCCCTACTCCTTGCTTGATATGCTTTTAGAACTTTTTCTTAACACCTTCTGGCATCATTGGAATAGGTGTTTTAAGATATCTACCCTTATGAAATAAGTAGTTGGATTTGGCTATCTCTTGTTTCTATCCCTTGCTGATTTCTGGAGCAGTTTGCAATAATGCTGTTGTATCTAAAGGTCCGTTTGTGCAAAGTTTATCAAATCTTTCCGAGAACAACTAGACTTCAAGATCTTTCTCTGACCGCAGGAATCACCATCATAGCTATTATGGTTTGGAAGTTACAAAAATCACAAGATGATACAGATGTGCTGTCCAGAATCTGGACCAGTTTCGGGAACTTGCTGTTTGAGACAAATATAACTATAGAATTTGGAAAAGTTTTCTATATAAAAGTTATAGACGACTTGCTAAGCTTTCCAACAATATATGCTGGAACTTATTTGGCTAAGTAGAACCTGAGATATGATATTTACAATTGGATGTTTCTGTTCTGTATCAAAGTCTGGACAGTTTTGGTATTCCCTATTTTCGGCCAAGTTAAAGACAGAATCTGGGAAAACATGGTATACAGAAGTTGTAGAGGATTTCCTAAGCTTTTCAAAAATGTAAGGATCATCTCCAGATGAGTTAAGTAGCACGAGATATAATTTCTGGAATTTACTGCACCTTTGCTGAGACATTATCAGGAAGGATATTATGTTTGGTTATTTTACCTATGCTTAAAGACAGAACCTAAGGAGGACTTCTACATGAAAGTTGTAGCGAATTTCATAAGTTTTCTAACGATATAGTCTGCAACTCTAATGGATTAACAGAATAAGAGTTATACCTGTTTTACTACACTGGTATTTTTCATATCGCGAGGAAATTTCAGGATACTTATTTGTTCTCTTCCACATAAGTTCTTTGGGATGTCAGAAGTTCTCAAGGTTAGTTAACTTGTCTGGAAAATATGAAAGCTACCTTTCTTGGTCCCCTAGTTAAATTTTCTTAAGGGGGGTAGCCTAATTAAAGAAGTTACAAGAGAAGAAGTGGTTAATGACCGGAACAACTACAAGGATCACAAGTGCTCGATAAATTTGGTTTTGATTCAAGATATTATCCCATTTAGAGAATATTAATGGAGATGTATATCATTGCTGATACCCATGGATTGAGAGTTATGTTATGAGGATCAGATGACACCAAAGTTTACGAAGTTATAATTGGGAAGCGAGAGTGAAGCAACTTAACCGTGATAAAAGTACCGATAATTGGAACTTAGTGATGAAACTAACCTTGGATCAAGAGACTCGGTACAAGCAAATTTAAAAAGACGATATGATGTGTAGCGTCTAAAAAGGATAGGAGAACTAGTCCTTACTATTCCCCAATCAATCTTGTCTTAAGGGGGTAGTACCTTGATATCATTGGGAGATGCATTTTAAACTATCATGAAGTGATAATTGTCTCCTGAGATATCTTATGGTTAAGTGAACACCAAGGAGTGATCTATGCTACCCAGTGGAAACTTTTCTTAACCGCACCATCAGGAAAAAGAGTTGAGTATCAAGGTGGTCCACTCCTACCTGAGGAGGCAAATCCATGCTAAGTTATCATGACTTTGAGTTGTAAGTCAAAAGGTTGGAATTCAAGATAGACTTTGATCAATTATGAATAATAAACATCCTATGAAAACTTTGTTCATAAGTTATGAACCCGAGACACAAGTGTGTGCAGTTGGAATGCAAGTGTGAAGATGAAAGAGTATTAAGATCTTCTCATGTTTCTCTTTTGGAATCCGTGTCTCTTTCGAATCTCGGGAACGAGATTCATTTTAAGGGGGGTAGATTTGTGACACCCAAAATTTTTCTCATTTTAAAAATAGGTGAAAACGATTTATTTATGTATTTTTGTGCTCATAAAAATATAGGAAAAATAATATTTTTAAAATTAAAATTTATCATAAGGCTTAGCAATAATGTTGTGCATACATGCTGGTGCAGAAGGTTTAGTGTAAAGTTTGATTGTTTCTTCTTTGTGTGTTGATAGTGAGAAAAATATTTTAAAATACGTTTATTAGATTGATCTTCCTTCTTCGGCACGTATTTATAGTTTTCTACAATCAAATTTCTTTTCTCTCAGCTCAAGATTTCATTCAGAGTATCTTAGAATTTTTTTTCTTTCAAACCTAAGTCACTCCTTTCAGTTTCTCGTCCATCAGGAGATCTCTACAAAAAGTTCTCGAGAATTTTTCCGACCTTTTCCATGAGCATAATCTATCTAATTTTTTAGATGTTCCAAATTATCTTATCATAAACTCTAAATATTTTATTTAGGTTCTTCGTCTTCCATAATGTCTCTGATAATTTTTCCTGAATTTTTGGAGCTTTTAGAGTATTTTTCTTGGCTTAAATAATAATTCTAGGTTTTCAAGAATTAATTTTATAACTAAAATTAAATATTCCGAAAATAATAAAATCTAGTCCTTCTCCAACTTGGCTTTAACCTAGCCTATATAAATGCTTGTCCACGTTTCTCTCTTTGATCTAGCTGTGATCTAAAATCCTTTCTCCCGAGCCGCCGCCAAAGTTCTCCCGCTCCCGGCGCCATGTACCCTAGCTTTGTTCCTGTGATGTTGAAAAGGCAACGCCGAAAGCAAAGCCGGAGAAAAACTATCTCAAGAAGAAGCACCGCCGTTCCCATCTCCTTGGCACCAGATTGAGTTTGTTGCTAGCGTGAAGTCGGATCGGCCACTAGACGGAACCCTAGTGGTCATCTAGCACACGCCGGTGAGGACGCCTCGACTCTCTCTTCTTTCTCTCTGCACTCAGTTTATTTCATCATCGTTTATTTGTGTGCTTGCAAGGAAATCAGCGTATGCATGTCACCTTGTTCTGCAAGCTGGCCATCTACCTCAAAGCACCAGCGTCCTTGCCAGCTGCTGCCTCTCTCGCCGAGCAAGCCAGGCTCATGTCTCCATCCTCGCCATATCAAGCAGCTCCTGCATGTTTATTTCTTCACTGCTAGGGAGAAAATCAAGCCATTACAACATGCAAAGGATTCTCCCACAAATTCACCAAGTGCGTATGCCGCTATCTGTACGTATCTTCTGCCCACTTATAACTTCAAAGAGCAGATTCATCATATAGAGAACATATCTCATCTTGTAACGCAGAAGCAATCAAGGCAACTCACACACGTGCAGTTATCCAGTTCACATCTTATCCGATTTAGTTATGTTTCAGTTCGTTCGCTGCGTAAGTTTCATACCGCTATGATCTATGGCCGGTTACTAGCTTGATGAGGTCATGATGATGATATGATGACATCATGCGAGTTTTGTGGCCGTTTTCCTTTAGAAAAACAAACCTAGAAATACAAAGAAAATACGCTAGTTTGTTTAGGCCATATCATCTCTGTTTTCACTCCATTTTTGCCCATTCAAATTGCGTTATGTTCGTAATCACGAGCACTACATGTTAGTAATATTGTTCACTCAGTTTGAAACTTTTTATTTTCGTGGTATTTACGTCTATGAAATCGTAGGGATGCGTAGAATCTTTTTATAGACTTTTCATACTGTTTTTATATGATTGGTGTACTATTCTAATTGTAGCTTTGTTTGCTTCGTGTATGTTTGTCTCCGTTTGTTTGTGTGATCGATGATCGGATTAGACGGTAAGCAATTCGTGGTGAAACAGAGTACTTCATTGATCAAGATCAGTACTTGGACATTTAGCAAGATCAACAAGAGCAATTGGATCAAGGCAAGTATAGCATTTGGGTTTTATTTCTGTGGCCATGATCTTGTGACTTGATTAATGTTTAAGCAACAAACGATAAAAATGACTTTTTAGCCACTTGATGATTTATCTGTAAGTGATAACCGGGACAACAGTGCAACCATGAGGGCTATAATGGCTCTGGCTTTAGTTAAGTATGAGTAACTTTTCTAGCTCATTAGCGGTTACCCGTTGTGGCGCAATTGGGGAATAGCAGACCGTGGATTCCTGCGGGTGAATCACACGGACTGACTAATGAAACCAAGCGGCCCTAACTTGTTAGACGAACCTTTGAAAGACTTCATAGTGATCCCTGCCGACCTTCCTAGGAAGGGGGTTAAGAGATTAGCTACCTCGGGCGAAAGGGTAAATCAAGACTCATGGGTAAAGATGTGCAACCTCTGCAGAGGGTTAAAAACTAGTATACTAGCCGAGCTCACGGTCAGGAGCGGCCTTGGGGATTCTTGTTGCGACGATGATGATTCCTGTGTGTTAAATATGCTCATTATTTATTATTTAATGCTTTACATTATTTATGTCACATTGATCATGAGATTGTGGGAGCTATACAATCTAGTTGCTATACTTGTGGAGTTCGACATGGACTCACTCTTGCTAATTCCCCAAACCTCAGGAGAAGTTTGGGCTTGTGATCAACCAGTCAGTCGGATCCTGTAGAGTGAAGTTAATACCCGAAGTTGGAGTTGTCTATCCGCTGTTTGTTACTAAAGGTTATCTCTTTTATACTAAGTACGTTATATGTTTGTGCATTGTCTTTTGATATTACCCTTTTTTTGTGGCTATATGTGAGATTTGCCTTTTAAAACTCGCATATGGTGCATATCTGGTTTTGTCCTTAAAATCGGGTATTACAATATCGAATGCAATTTTATGGTCATAACAAAAAAAATATATGTAAATTTCAATATCCCTGTGTTTTTATCCAAGCTATGGTACTTTGAAAATGTTTTTGAACCTAAACTTATTAATTGAACTACATGATATCTAGTGTTTAATACTTATGTGAAACACAGGTGCAGGAGGGGGAGGGGGAACAGGCCTATAAAAATTTGAAACTCAATGCATCAGATTTTCACTTTCTTTTTGGAAGCATATGACAGTGATGATAGATCTAAACATAGCATAAAACATGAATAACTTTACACATGATCTTAGTCTTAGACTATTACATGACCACTAATTAATTAATATGGAAAAACTAAAAAGATCAATGCTAGACCAGCGTTGGTAGTCGCCATCGAAGCCCCTAGACGACATCTAAAGGCAATCACCGATCACGGCAGATCTTATCACGTTGGATATACATAACGGGTGGACCTCGTATTTAACCCTTAATTAATCACGTGGTTCATTAATCTTTTCATTATCACGGCATTGGTCGAGATCACAAATCAACATTCTCCCACTTGAACGAACGGCTAATGCACTTATGCAACTTATGTTCGCTTACTCTTATGCTCAGACTTAGTACCACAGCAAGACTAGACCATTGCGTCAACAGTAGCAATAAATACCACTAGGACCCTGAAAGTGCATCTAGCCCTTTGTGGTTTTGGTGAATTGAATGACAACATAATTAAAGGTCTAATATGTTTGCTAAGTGTTGAACAGGATATTGAGTCTATTGCATATACTTGTGGATTGTGTATTAATAAGTATATTCAAGGCTAAGCAAACATGATGATATGCCACATACTGTTGAAATGAAGGCCAAATTATGTATTATTGTATTGGAGGATTATTAAAACAATCTAGCTCAAGCAAAAGACAACAATGCAAATGGAATTTATGAAATGGCTTCTATATTGTGGGATATCATATCATCATGTGAAAGCAAGCATATCAATTTACAAATGAGACATGAGTTGATGATTTCCGATTGGTCTCTATAATGGTTTGCTTTTCATGATCAAGAAGAGATTGATAGTGAACTAGCTTTGATCAAGGTTGAAGAATAAATCAAGAATGAATAAGTGAGGAAATGTCAAGCAATGGTCAAAAACAAAGGATATAGCTCATATTGGATACATGTAGGTCTCTATGATTGTTTTGCTTGTATGGATAAAGATTTGGTAAATCACTTTGCAATCAGTTTGATCAAACTAGAAGTATGAAGATAAAGATTGGAGTGTGATATGACCATGCCACCAAACAAGATGTCACAAGCTCCAAGTCAAGCTACACCCACTCAAGTTTCACCTACGCCGACACTAGCCCATGTCATCAATGGACCGATTACACGTAGTCGTGCAAAGAAGCTACAACAAGAGGTCCACGCGCTACTTTGTAAGATTCATTTTAACATAAATAAGAATTATATACTACCTAAGTGTTGTACCTTGATTGTACTCAGGTATATAGAAAAAGAGAAGGATGAATCGGACCTGAAGAACGGACCAGTGCAAGTTCCAGAAGAAGTCAAAAAAGAACCAGTGGAAGTTAAAAATGGACCAGTGCAAAGCAATCTTCATAACTTTTTAGTCACAAAAGCTATGAAGGTCCATGAGGACTTGTTGCAAAGCTTCTCGAGTCTACTTTCGAATGAAACTAGTGGCGACCAGTTTGGATACACCATATTGCCTGCAGACCAGAATTAGTACCGACTGCTCAGAAGGTCAACAGTCTGTCGTGACAGAATGTTGGTACAACTTGCCAAGTAAAACTGTACCAATCTACAATATATCATGTTGGTTGGCATACATTGCTGGAAAGCCCTTTGAGTCTAGTTTCACACCCAAGAAACGGTTCATCATTTGGACTTTCCAATAAAATGTTATGGTTAGTTTATTGGAAACTGCTCTAGAGGCCAACAATCACGCGAAGCCACTTCGGGAATCCATTTCGAGGGGACCTTTCACGTTGCCTTCCCTCAGAAACTCTATTTCATTTTCATACCTATCTAGCAGGGCTGTTGCTAGTATAAATACCCCCTAAGAGTCATTGTAATCCAAGACTTTTGATAATTGAAATACAGAACCCCTTTTGTTTAGCTGTGTGCTAACAAATATTCAGAGAGTGATCTCTACCCCTTGCTCTTGTGATTTCCTCGCAGGATTACATAGGCGGCGGCTTCATCCGCTCCCAATTGGTGCTCCTACTCTCTTCAAGGTATTTCTTGATTGATTGTAGGCTATGTTGGTTGGTTCTTTGAGAGTGTGATTGGGCGAATCCTCGATTCAGGTTGCCGGTTAAAGACGGTGGTTGGCTTCGAGTTTTATTTGCCAGGTTGCAATACTTATCGCTGCTTGCAGCAAGTTATCCAGCTGTTCTTCAGCTAGTTATCGGTGTTCTTCCTACGTCGTGAAGATCGGGACAACATGTCGCATCATCTGGTATCAAAGCTTTCGTTACCACGGTAGGAATTTTATCCCTAGCTACATATATATTTTGCTTCGTCCTATCCACTAAAAAGCCAGAAAAATATATTGCTTAGACCTTTGTTTCAATCTGTTATTTTAGTGAGTTTGGTTAAGTCGCAGTCCATTAGAGTCTTTGTTTTAGTTGCTGATCATTTATCCTTCCCGTGTTCTTTGTGCCTCTTTTATATCTAAAAATCCCCACAAAAAAATCTCTATAGCCTATATCATCTTTTGTGTTAAGTTTGATCCTATCTAGCTACTGGTTGTTGTTTTATTTTTGTCTTTAGTTGTGCAAGTATCATAATCTGATCTCTGTTTTTAGTTCTATATATATAAAAAAAGTGTGTCAAAAAAAAAGAAAAGAAAGTGCAAAAAAAGAGTGAAGTGAAAAAAAAAGTTGAGAAAGGTTCAGAGAGAAAGTTTCATATCAAGTTCTGCAACCAGTTTGCTATCTTTGTTTGGTGCAAAACTTTGGTTGGGTCTGATTGCAACACTTGCATCCCAATCATACTCCTTGTTTGCATCAATTCTGAAATTTCTTTGCGTGTGTGTGATCTATTTATACACTTCGATCATTTGATCAGCACTAGGCAGAGAACTTATAGTTTGGATCGTTACTTAACTTTACAACAACTAGAATTCAGATTGCATTCCTTGTGTATTATTCCCCACCAAGCTTCACATAAAAACACTCGCAATCGGTACTCTCTGTTCTTGTATTCGTCTCGTCATCACTTTCAGTTGCCACCACACATTTGTTTTCCTTGTAATCTGCAGCAGAGGAATTCATAAGAGCTTTGGTGGTTAGAGAGGTGTGTTGTGAGAGCCACCAAATTTTCATATTCCATACAAATTATTTGTATTCAGCTAACCTTACCGGAAGATGGGTCAAGTAGACATCAAAGATCGTGTTACCATAGCACAATTTAATAAACTCCAACAAAGCATGGAGGAAAAGCAAGATAGGTTGACACAACATCTTTAGAATCTTATGACTGAAATCAGAAGGCATCGTCCATCTCATGATGGTGCAAGCAACCATAGTGGAGATAGAGAAGATAGTGATGGAAGAATAGGAGGTCGGAGGAACCGGAGGGCTGCACATGGTAGTGGAAGAAGACATAGTCGAAGAAATAATGATGAATCTGGAGACAAGGCTGATGACAACCGCTTCCAACTCAGTTTTGGTCGCCGATGTCATAGAAGAGGCAACCATGAAGAAAGTTTTGGCAAACTGAAATTTACCATGCCAAAATTTGCTGCTGAACCATCCACGAGGAATTTCTCTGGAGGAAGCAAATCACACACAAAATTTTCTGCTGAACCGTCCATGGTGAAAAGCTCAAGTGGAGGCTCACGATCTAATTTTCAGGGTACTTTTAGTGGAAAGAACACTGCTGTCCCAAGTTCAAAACCAGCAGCATCAACCGCTACTTCAGTGGGTTCTACTTCCAGGAGTAGTGGAATTCAGAGCTTCAAGTGTGGAGGCCTTGGTCATATAAGTAAGGAGTGCCCCAATAATCTGTAACACTCCTAGTGTTAGCTTGCATGTTAACCATGAGCATTGCATCAACATAAGCATCATCATGATCATTCATGAGCATCATACCATGGTCACATGTCATTTGCTACATACACTATATGATTGAAGTACTATATGACTTGTTATGAGTGATAGTAATGTGGGACCAATGCATGTAAGTGTACATTGCCTTCCAAAATACTTTAATCATGTTTAGAATAACATTTTGAAGAAAGTTCATGTTGGAAGTTTTGGCCAAAAATGCCACTATGTCATGGTTAACCCTAGATTGACCTAGTTGACCGCCTAGACCTCTTTTCAAAGATGTTTTATGAAACTGGTGTTAGAGACCTTGCATGTAAATGACACCTAAAACAAAGGTGTAGTAAATTTCATAAGCTACAAAAGTTATGTTGATGACGTTTTATGAAATTGCTTGGAACCTGACCAAAAGTGGCCCACAAGCCAGAAAATAGTGCTGTTTCTACACTTAGCCGAATTTGGCTAAGACTGGAATCCTACAGTTTCGACATAGGGTGATTGGGGGCTTTGTAGTTTGAAATCCAGACCGAATTAGACTTGGATCCTGTAAGCAAACTTGTAGATCTCATGTAGCTCTATCCAAAGGATCAAGTTTGAGCCAAAACCATCGAGTGAGCTAAGAGTAAAACGTCGACGAAGTTGGAGTTTCAGTCACTGCAATCGGCCGATTCAGAGAACGGTTCAGTTTGGGCAGAGCTCACCCGCCGCCGCGTGTCCGGCCACCTGTCGGCCGTACGCCGTTGATGACCCCTCCTGTCAGCCCCGACGTCATCCACAAGACGCCACGCACCGAGTGGACGCCTCAGACGCGCCATTCACCCCTCCAGTGCTCCACATTGCGCCCGCCTTCGTCCTCGGCGAGCTCCGCCGAGCTTCGGCGAGCTCTTCCGGCCGCTCCCCCACGTCTCCGGCAAAGCCAGTCCGCCCAAAGCTCCACCTCGACGTCCTCTACCTCGACGTCCACTCCTTTCCCTTAGCCGAGCACCGGTGAGGCTGCATTGCCAAATCCGTCGCGAGCTCCACCTCGCCGGAGTTCGCAGAGATCACCGGCGACGTGGCCAGACCTCTCTGGTTCACCTCTGTCCGTGATTCTTCTTCCTATAGCTTCGCCTTGAGTCGCTCTTGCTCGTCCGCTACCTCTACCGCGTCGCAGTTGCCTCGATTCGCCGGCGTAACGCCGTGCAGCACCGCCGCTCCGCCATTCGCGACGGCGAGCACCCTAGGGTCCAGTAGAGCGCGAGTAAGTTAGGTCAACGAGTTCGCCTTGAAGAGAGGAACACGTAGATGCCCTTGGATCCAGCGGAGACCTCGCCGTCGTCGAGTTTCGCCGGCGACGAGCTTCTCCCCTGTCTCTGTGCCACTATCACGTGGGTCCCGTGTGTCAGCGGATCCCACCTGTCAGTCTCTCTCTCACACCTCTGGTCACTGTTTAGCAGGTCCTTTGCTGTTTTTGAAAAATTCATATCTTGAGTTTTACAGATCCAAATGTTGTGGTTCCAATTTTACTAGGTTCCTGTATTAATCTAGTTTTTAATAAAATTATGAAACATGCTATGTTTTTGCAGAAATAAATAGATATAATTTAATCTTGATTTAATAGGAGGTAATTATATCTAGAGATCTGTGGATCTGATGGCCATGCAAATTTAGGGTGTTGTCACTTATGACATGAATAGGCTCTGATAAATTTATCATGATTTTGTGATGTCTGATTGTGAAGTTATAAATATTTCTTTCTTAAATAGGAGTTTCTTGTGGCATTTTTAGTAAATAGATTATAGCTCCTTTTATGGTGAAACTTGTTGAGTGTTGTACTCATATGTAAACAAAGCTAGGAAAAATTTGAAATATATTGTTTGACACTTTTTGATAGGGTTTCATATTTATGCCTTGCATGCCCTTGCTAGCTTGTTATTTTTGTAGCTCACAATCTGCATGTGCAAGTGCCCTGAAACTTTTACAGTAACCTTATGATAGTATAGATAGCTTGCTGCAATTTTCTTAGGATTTTTGGAGCACTTGTGGTGTATGCTCATTAAATCACCTTAATAATTAAATACATAGAAAAGGTGATAATAGAAATGAGTTTAGACCTTGCCATGATGTTTTCTGGTGTTTCTTAGACATGTTCTATCTACTGGTGCATTTGGTTTGAACCAGTGTTACATTCTTAATATGTGTAAAATATTATTTTTGGTTAATTATGTCTTTCCTAGAGCATTTCTGTGTAGCTGATGGCAATTGTTTAAGAACTGCTTGAAGATGAGGTTTTCTGGAGAACATGTCAGTAACAAACTTGTAGCTAACTTACTTATCTACTTCGTGTCCAAATTTCATAACGTTTGGCTCAGCAGTTTAAAAGTTATGAATGTTGCAACTACCTGCTACAAAGTGCTTGCTCTCTGAATTTTCCAGGACAGCCAGCCAACTTTGTATGTTTTAGCATATTTCGGTTGGGAATCCTTCAAGGATGTCTAAAAGTGAATTGTAGACAATTTGCTAAGCCTTCCATAAAATATCTATTTGCTTGGTTTGGCCGCATGATGCTTAAGTTGTGACTAAAACTTGTGACTAGCTAATCTGTCCAGGAAACCAGTGGCTAAGTAGGAGTAGCTAAGGATGATTGGCTTATCTAGTTAGCCTCTCTACCAGAGAAGAAGTATGCACTTACTTGGTTATCTGTGATTCACTTAATTTTAGGAGCTTGTGCTCAGGTTTATACTTTGTTATGTGTTCCTTGGCTCAGCCTCATGACATACTGCATCTTATGTGCATTCCCTATGTTTATCGCCTTGTCATGCATACATAGGTGTACCCAAAGGAGTGACGGTCTTGGAGTACGAGCTGCCGGAGCCGGAAGAAGAATAAGGGGAGCCACCTCAAGGAGCTGAGGAGGAGGACTTGCCGGAGTGCCCCGACCACCGTCCCTCTACGTACATTGAAGGCAAGCCCCGGAGCATTATAAGCCTCCTACTATTTTGTTATCATGTCCAGCTATCAATTGATTATGGTTAGGTATTGTTGCATTAAGTGTTAGGCGTTGATATGACACTCTTGCTGCATTATGATTACCTTGTCTACCTCATACCTTACCTAAATAGGTCCAGGATCGAAATGATGCTTAGCCATGCTTAGCTCGGTAGAAGCCGGGTGATTTCCTGTCACCTGCGAGAGATAGGTGGATACTGATCACAGTTGGCTATAGTTGCTATCATGGAAATAACCATGTGTAATAAGGAACTTGAGACTGGGCGGGATGACGATAGTGCAGCAACAAGGCATGGAGGTCTTGGGTGTGAATCTATCCCCGTCTGTGTCGATTAAGGACCGATTCGCTGTACGTCCTCGTGTCATGTTGAACGCATGCCTAACACTTAGTTGGCTGGATAAGTCGTTCCGACCCCGAAGCCTACGAGTGCAACTCAGGCCGGATACCCCGTTCTGTATGAGTGCGCACCCCGGTTGGTAGTAAGTATGTGCGAGGAGACAATAGCGTAAGACCGAGGTGTTAGGTTAGAGTCCTGACCCTGGCAGATTGGCGGTCCCTGGGGGTGCGGCGCTGGACGGACCCGCGAATTGGTCCGGAGTTGTGCTAAAGGTGATCCGAGCTGCCCTCATCAAGTATGCTTGGGTGAGTGCTAGGAATACCCCTCCAGCTGGATAGGAATCGATTCGAATCGCCGTCTCTCCCGGATAGTGAGAACTTGACTTGAGCAGTGGCAACGTAGAACTCATTAAATAAACTTAATGGTTATGATGAGAATGTTGATAGCTATGTGATAACCCAGATATGGTTATTATTGTGATGCTTAAATACTCAAGTGTATGCTTAGAACAGGTGCTAATCTAGTGGATAGCTGTTAAGTAATGAACCTGCTGCTGAAATGTTATAATATGTTACTTACAACTAAAGCTTTTATGCAAAAAGGTGAGTCAAACCAGTCCACAAAGATCAGCCTTGTATACTCCTTGGTGTCACCTTATTTTTGGTTAAGAAGGGTAAGTCTAGCTTAGTACATTCTCGTACTCAGGGTTTTATCTACCCTTGTTGCAGATGATGTCGTTTATCACAGCTACTATGCTAACTGTCATCATCCGGCTGCGGACGATGAGTAGATCATGGGCGTGATCTCCTTCTTTATCTTCAGTTGTGCTTTTGTTGGGTTTGACCATCGAGCTGGCATGTAATTTAAACTGAGTGTGTGATGTTTTAAAACTACTTTGTTTCCGCTACTAAGCTGCTTTGTAGTAACTTTGTTTAAACTCTGATGTGATGTAAAACTATGTTCTGTGGTGAATGTATGTAATCTGTGATGGCGATGCTTGGTCATGTACGATCTTGGTTGTATGTTGGTTGAATCGAGGTCTTTTAAGATTTCGTCGGACTACCGGGTTTATATGGGTTCAAGTCCATTGGCTTGACTGCTTCCATGGTCGCTAATTCACTTGAATTCTTATAAATTAGACGGTTTTGTTACAGCTGGCATCAGAGCAAGATTAAGCATTTAACCATCATAGATGTATTTAAAAACAAATGAATTTGTTTTTCCTAAACTAATTGGCAAAATTAGGCTATACATAGGTTGTTAAAAATATTTTAATAACATACACCATGCCAGTGGTCATACCCTTTATGCCCGCTTAAGGACTTCTAGGTGGCTTAATATTACTAACATGGGGGTTTTTCCTTTCGTCGTCCATATGGCGTGCAATAATATGGATGCCACTTTCTTAAGTGGTAATGTATGGATCATATACCTCTACGCCATGGTAAGCAATGTTTGTTTTCTTTCGTTGTCCATACGGCGTGAAATTGTATGGATGCCACTTGCTTAAGTGGTAATGTATGGATCTATATGCCTCTACGCTACGGTAAGTGTGAGCTGTGAGAGCATGACTGTCCAACCGTCAGTCTAGGGGAGTGTTAGCTATGGTTACTGGAATATTTACATGTTGCACACATGTATCTACGAAGGTACTTAATTGTGGGTAGTAGGTGCAGCCACATATACATGGTTGATGTATATATGGGTGTGTTCCAAATGGGTAGTGTGCTGCGATATATGTTCGGGAATATATATCGGAGTACCTGGCTTGAATGTAGATGATTGGATTTTCATTTCTGCACATATACTCTTGTGGGGTTGGGCTGAAATGAAATTTTCTGCAGGTACACTAACAACGAAACGTGGTGACCGTGTAGTTGCGTATAAAGAGTGCACGTATGTATGCCACCGACTATACCGTTAGAACTTTCTTCTAGGAATGGAAAGAACGTATGGAACGTGCATGCATCATGAATCCTTCACATATTCCTTATGCACTACTCAATTCTTATAATTCTGAAACTATATCTAACTACCTTCCTTTGTAATTAATCTTCTTACGCAAGTTGTGGTCTTTCCTACAGATGGCAGCCCCACATGCAAGTGAGACTTTTCTGGACATGTTTGGCACTCCTACTTTGTTGTGGAGGGTGCTGAGTTCAGTGGGATATGAGGAACCACCTCAGTACACTTGGACAGAGACCGAGCATGCAGGATCTTTACCTTGGGTAGATGTCCAAATTACAGTTCCGAGTAGAGTCCGATGGTCAAACTCCCTGGGAGGGTGCCCAAGTAGCAACTTTAGAAGTGCTATTGGAGATATGCCAAGACTATGGGGATGAGCTAATAAATGGCCCAGCTGGATCAATTCCTAGAGTGAGTGTGACTGACACTTTTGTGTCCCAGATAGGAACTGAGCCTCTAGAAATGAGAGAAATCCTACTAGGATACAGCTCCAGCCCTGCTATGAGTGCCATGCTGGCGGTACTTAAGCTATACTATGTACACCAAGACACCTATATAGAGGCCATGCTAGCGCTCCAGCAAGCTCAAGTTGGGCAGCGCAAACTGCGCAAGCGCGTGCGCAAGCACCGCAAGGCCTTTAGCGATGCATAAGATGAAATTCAAAACTACCACACCGCTTTGCAAGCCCACCGCAACCAAGTTGAAAATGCAGTTAGAGAGCGCAATGAGGCACAAGCCCGCATGATGCAAATGACTAGAGAGCGAGATGAGGCTATGTACTTGGCTGAAAATAGAGAAGCTGCGAGAGTTAGAGCTTTGTTCCATGCTGAGCTTAGAGAGGAAGAACTGATTACTAGGATTGCTGAGCTGCAGTTAGATGTCCATCGCCTAAATAATATCATAAATCCTATCCCGCACCCTGTTCCCTTTAATCATGAAGAAGCTCCTAGTGAGGAAGGATGATGGCATAATTTCCAATGGAGAATCTGAGGAAGACATGTAGCCTAGCAATGATTTCCATGCTCATGTATCAGTTTCTATCTCTTTATGTAATGGACATGTAATCTGAATTTCAGCTGAGACTCTATGTATTTGGCCATGGTGCCCCTCCTGTAAGACTTAAGTTGTTGAAGTGACTCTATGTAATCCTGTGCACTTATTGGTGATGCTCCATGTTTATGTCGAGCTTAAACAATCTTTCGCAGTGTCTTAAATCCTTGTGAATTGTGGCTATGAATGATCGCGAGAATAACGAGTGTCGTGGATGATATTCTCTTGTTGTACATGGATTGTTGTGCCTTGTATTATGTGAATTTATTTTATTAAATTCCGTATGGCTGCAATTGAGGTTCATGGCAATTATATCTGTATCTTAAACGGTCACTTGGTATGCATTGTGCAGATGGCTCGCAATACTCGCTCCGGTCACAATGAGGTGCCGCAACCACCACCTCCTCCCCCGCCTACACCTACTGAGCTCCTAGCAACTCTTGTTGAGGGCCAGCGGATGCTCAATGAAGCTATGCAGACTATGGCACGGTAGAATCGGGGTGGTCGCCATGCCCGCCAAGGTGGAGAAGCGAATCAGTATAGCAACTTCAAGGATTTTCAAGACACAAAGCCACCGCTTTTCAAGGAGGCCGTCGAACCTCTGGAAGCTGATGAATGGCTTAACACTCTCGAGCAGAAGTTTCGCTTGCTGAGTGTTACTGAAGAGTTAAAGGCAGAATATGCAGCCCACCAGTTGGAGGGCAAAGCAGGTGTCTGGTGGAGTCATTACAGGACCAGCTTGCCTGCCAATGCTGTTGTAACCTAGGAGCAGTTCAAAACTGCCTTTAGGAACACTTATATTCCACAGGGCTTAATGACTATCAAGCATACTGAGTTCATGAACTTAACTCAGGGAACCAAAAGTTTGACTGAGTGTCTCCATGCTTTCAATAACTTGTCTCGCTATGCTCTTGAGTTTGTTGATACTGAGGACAAGAAGCTTGCTAGTTTCAAGAGAGGACTTGGACCCAAGCTGTCCAAGAACATGGCTGGTAACAAGAGTACCACCTTTATTGAGTTTGTGAGTGTTGCGTTGACCCAGGAGAACTCCAATGCTGTTTATGCTGCGTCCAAAAACCACAAGAGAGCCTATGAGGCAGGTGCTTTGCAGTCCAAGGCTCCAGTAGCAAACAAGCCGGCCTATCGCCCGCCAAATGCTGTTACAAGGTACAGGCCGCCACCGAGGAAGTCAAATGTGAAGACTGTAGTTCGCAAGGCCTTCACAGTTGCTCTTCCTAGGGGTGCTACGGGTCAAGGAGGTCCCAAGACTCCCCCTGATAACCACCCTTGCTTCAAATGCAAACAAGTTGGTCATTGGGTGAGATATTGCCCTTATCCCAAGAGGAATTCTGCAGCTGGGGGTAATAACTGTACTGGCCGAGTGCACTATACCACCATTGAAGAAATTCCCGAAGGTGAAGTGGTCACGGCTGGTATGTTTCTTGTAAATCAAGACCCTGCAGTTGTCCTGTTTGATTCTGGAGCTTCGCATTCATTTATGAGTCAAGCATTCGCATCTAAGCATGGGCAACATGTAGTTGATCTTGATAGTGGAAAATTTTGCATTAGTGCTGTTGGTAATCAGATCTCTACAAACCAATTAGTAAGGGATGTACAGATTGCCATTGAAGGGCGTAGTTATTCGGCAAATCTTGTAATCCTACCGGGCTTGGGAATAGATGTTATCCTAGGAATGAAATGGATGAGTGAGCATGGAGTGCTAATAGACACCTCAACCAGAGTAGTCATGTTGTGAGAGCCTGATAGTAAAGAAGCTTTCTTAGTTCAACTCCCTAGAAGCGGCGACATCCGTCATGCTGTTAATGCTATTAGACCACTCACAGTGGCCGAAATTCCGATAGTGTGCGAGTTTTCGGATGTTTTTCTAGAGGATCTGCTTGGGTTGCCACCAGATAGAGACATAGAGTTTAAAATTGATCTTATTCCGGGTACCGCACCTATCTCTAGAATGTCATACCGAATGCCACCCAATGAATTAGCCGAGTTGAAGAAGCAGTTGCAAGAACTCTTGGAGAAACGTCTTATTTGGCCTAGTTCTTCTCCATGGGGTTGTCCGGCTCTCTTTGTCAAGAAGAAGGACAAGTCTTTGTGAATGTGTGTAGACTATCGTCCGCTGAATGCTGTGACTGTCAAAAACAAGTATCCACTGCCTCGCATTGATATCCTGTTTGATCAATTAGCTAAGGCTAAGGTATTCTCAAAGATTGATCTGGGATCTGGGTATCATCAAATCAAGATCTGACCCGAAGATATTCCTAAAACGGCTTTCTCTACCAAGTATGGGTTGTATGAGTATTTAGTCATGTCCTTTGGTCTGACTAATGCCCCTGCTCATTTTATGTACCTGATGAATTCGGTGTTCATGCCTGAACTGGATAAGTTTGTGGTGGTGTTCATCGATGACATATTGGTGTATTCCGAAAATTCCCAAGACCATGAGAAGCACCTTCGGATCATGCTCACTAGATTGTGAGAACATCAGCTCTATGCCAAGTTCAGCAAGTGTGAGTTTTGGCTGAAGAAAGTGCCTTTCCTAGTCCATATCTTATCTGAAGATGGTATTTCTGTTGACCCATCAAAAGTGCAGGAGGTCCTAGACTGGAAGGCCCCGACCTCGGTGCATGAGGTTCAGAGTTTTCTTGGTCTAGCTGGATATTATCGTCACTTTATTCCAGACTTCTCCAAAATAGCCAAGCCTATGACCAAGCTACTGCAGAAAGATGTGAAATTTGTGTGGTCTCAAGAGTGCGAGGTCGCTTTCACTGCTTTACGCCATTTGCTAACCACTAGTCCTATTTTGGCGCAGCCTGACATTGAAAAGCCATTTGACGTCTTTTGTGATGCATCTGGCACCGACCTAGGTTGTGTACTTATGAAAGAAGGCCAAGTTATCGCTTATGCCTCTCGGCAGCTGAGGAAGCACGAAGCCAACTACCCGACTCATGATGTAGAGTTAGCAGCTGTTGTACACGCATTGAAACTCTCGAGGCATTATCTGTTGGGTAATCTATGTCACATTTATACGGACCATAAGAGCCTCAAATATATATTCACTCAGCCCGAGTTAAACATGAGACAAAGAAGATGGTTGGAATTGATAAAAGACTACAACCTGGAAGTACACTATCATCCAGGCAAAGCCAATGTTGTGGCCGATGCTCTCAGTCAAAAACAACATGTTGGACCTCTCTTAGAGGAAGGGTTCAATCTATTGCATCCTGTAGTCCTGCACAACATCGTAGTCAGTTGCTCGTTAGAAAGTCAAATTATAGAGCTCCAAAAGACTGACCCTGGTATCTTCCATATCAAGAGAAAAATGCAAGAGCAAGACACCAAGCATTTCAGGGTAGATGAGAAGGGTGTACTATGGTTTGACGATCGACTAGTTGTACCTAAAGACCGTGGCTTACGCAACAAAATCTTAGATGAAGCTCATTCTTCCAAGTTGTCCATTCATCCTGGTTGTAGCAAAATGTACCAAGACTTGAAACCTCGTTTCTGGTGGACTAAGATGAAGAAGGAGATAGCAGCTTATGTTGCTAGGTGTGATACTTGCTGCAGGGTAAAGGCAGTTCACCTGAAACCTGCAGGTTTATTGCAACCTTTGTCGATTTCGGGTTGGAAGTGGGAAGAAATCAGCATGGATGTTGGGTATTCTTAACATCATTACTAAAAGTAGACTAAGTTCTAAATCTAGCAACGGTGCCAAAAATGCCAAACCTATCCCTCACACCACTTAAGCCAAGTTGTCATCCCCAGCATGATATAAGAGACGCGGTATTGAAATATGCAATTGCTCTTCTAAATAAATAATGAATGGGATCTGCAAGCGCACAGATTAATACCGATGCAGCATTTTAACCGGGAAGTATTCCAGGTATCGTTATTTATATTTTTACCACTGGGAAGGGATTAGTCAATCATCACTATTGATTACAGAATAGAATATGAGATTGAGCATCTATCATTGCATGTATAATTGAGAACATTATATCTAACTCTTCATACAGGGATAAGTGTCACATAATAGATATATGAAATGATAATAGTGACAAGGATAACTAATCTGATCTAGCCACATAATAAATATGATAAGCACCTCAATTAGATACTCTAGAAAGTCATTAGCATGGTATTAGAACGAACTACAAGAATATTCCCTAAGTTATTCTCAACTATATAGTCTAGCATATCATAGTTAGTGCAAGCATACTTAGCAATCATTGCGAGACAAGACTACGCCCATGCATAGTGATATTAGCAAGGAATATGAGAAACATAGCAATCACTCCCCTGTAATAATGTTGCTCTGCCAGCCCAATACACGAGAGGGGGACTATATAAGAATCAATGAAGCTGTCACTATCACGAACTACCCCACGATCTGGCATATTGGGTACAATCGCAGATAAATACGGTATAAGCACCACGCCTACACAATATCTATCATTTACCCATGGATCCAATGGATAAACGCTATACGATCCTAAGCATGTATATAGATCGTATCTAACTAAGCCAAGTACATAACTATGATAAACTAAGAACAATATAATCTTGAATATAAGCAAGTAGAGCAAAGTCATAAGCAATATATTGAAGTAGAACAAAGTCATGTTCATAATATTGAAGAACAAAGATAATTAGAAAGCAATTAGAAGCACAATTAGAGAATTACCAAGAATCCTCCTGACAGATCCGGAAACCAATCGAAGATTGACTCCTTCTAGTTGTAATCCTATGTAGCTATGCTAATCTAGATATCTAATTGATGTGGTGGCTCTAATCTTGATCAGAGGCTTCTTCTCCCTTGATGGAACAATGAATTAGGGTTGAGAGGCTCTCCCCTCCAGGGGCCAGGGGGTCTGGTTTTATAGTCCCTTCAAGTGAATATGGGCCCTTGGATCAAACCGACATAGATTGTATGGTTTAGATTCATCCTTTAGGTCGGTGGAGACTTCCCGCAAAGCAGAGTCCTGATTGGACTCCAGAGGTTGGCGGGCGCCCTGACCAACTGGGCGGCCGCCCAGGGTCTGGCCCCGTTTCGCCTCCGCTTCGGTCTCGTGGCTTCTGGAGTCTTCTAGATGTAAGATAATTGCGCAGCACGTTAATATCTTTACGTAATCCTGACATGTGAGCCTTTCTTCCATATTTCCTGATAACTCCCTGCAGAAATAGACAAACACCATAACTCGTGGAATTCTGTCAGATAAAACCCTAAGTCTAGATCTTGATTTCATTTGGATCCTTTTCTTTATTTATTTGATAATTAAATTTGATACTTAAGGACCGTCAACAAACTCCCCCAAGCATACCTCTTGCTCGTCCCTGAGCAAGGATAGACTTAGCTATGGATCATAAGTTGTTGCAATATATTAAAAATTTGACGGTACACATGCTTTTAAATAAGATCTCATCTCTGAGTAAGAGTAAACTGTCAAGACTTAAAACTTACTTACTTTACCTTCACCATGGGACTTGTAACTGTCACTTCTGTCTTGAGTGGTTAAAAGATAGAACAGTCTAGCCAAGTGCCATGTCTCTTATTCTTGATCAGCTATAGCTCTGGGGTTTTTGAAGATTTTCAAATAAAACTCAGAGATTCCTTGTATGATTCTCTCAGGTCTCTCTTTTGTGGTATTTTTGGATCCTTACCAAGGCATTGATGGTATATGCCTTCTCTCAAGATATGTGGTATTTGTGGTATGAGGCATAGTGACATTGCCTTCTCTCTCATCCTACTCTAATAAGGCTTTAATATCTGGAGCTCATATGTGGGAGATAAAGTATACATACTTACAAGACATGTATTGCATACTCAAACCATGGATCCAAAGTAACAAGTCAATAAGTTTAATCAAGATGTGCATGTGTGGCGAATGAATGGTATATGGTGATGATGGTGATAACAATGGTGAAAACAATGGTGAAAACAATGGTGGTGAAAGTCTAATTCTACTTTGCTCTTTTGAGGGGATACATACCTTCCTTGCTTTTGAATCTTTATGAGGAGAATGAGATGCTCTTCTTTTTCTTTTCTCTCAGGTGGGTATCTTGCACCCCTAATTCTGCTGTCGGACACTTGTCCATTTTACCTCTCGTCTCACTTTTTTCTTTTCTTTCGAGGTTCCGAGCACTTGCTCCTTTTTAATTCCTCGTATTATTTTTATTTTTTATTTTTAGAGCACTCATCTCTTGAGATAATATAGCAAGTGGTAGTAACAAGATAACTTGAGCATTTATTTCACAAGGGAAAATAGAAATATTTTTGGTTATTCTCTCCCGGATTAGGAGTAGAATATTTTTAGGTGGTTCTGGAGATGGAATGGGTGGATATATGTGGATGGTACTTCCGGAGTAGAAGTAGCATATATGAGTGAACGTGCAAGTGAAATCTTGATTTAACCACATGACAAGCTCCTAAGGGTCTACACAGCTTGACCATATTCAATGCTCATAAGCAGTAAATAGTAAATGCGTGGCTCAAGGTCTAGCAAGCATGTATATATGGCTGTGGTCGGAATTTAAACTCTCATCATACAGGAACTCATCATGCAACATTTTAAAGATTTTCAAAGATAAAATTCTCCAGAATTCTAGCATCTCTAGGAACAGATAAACAGCAGCTCAGCCTTTCCATATCGTATCCGTTAACAACTTAGACTTCAGATCAAGTTTTCATCCCACAAGTTTAGGTCTAGAGCAAGCTTTAAATTATAACAGTTATGTCTAAACTTGAGAGAGAACTTAAAATGTGCAAATTAGGCAGAGCAACTATTCATCATATCCATGCTTAAGTCTTATTAGATACAGATTAGCATAGCCACTTTATTTATTAATTAAACACACTAAGTAATATATATATATAAGCATAAAATCTTTATTTGGTTTTCCCATAGTTTATGTGTATTAATATTCTAAAATAATATAAGTATAAAGATAGATAAAAATACTTATCGGAATAAATGGGGGTGCTCTCCCCCAAGCTGAATTTTGACGTAATTTCTCTCGATGTAGCTAGCAGGTGGCAGAGGTGTAGTTGAAAGTCAGCAGTATTCTGACAGCGATTAGAATGTCCTCCGTCTGCTAGTCTTCTTGAATTCTTAAATTCTGTGGAGCTCAAATAGACAACAAAGCTTGTGGAACTGATTAAGTGTTAGCATAAATATCTAGCCTTTATCATGTTAAGACTCCTTAATAATTGTTACTCCCTGTTTTTATATTTTTGTCTTTATAAAGCAGAAAAGATATTTATTTTATTTTTATGCCACCACAGTGAATGTACGTATGGGTTTTATGCCACTCGTCTATTCACATGGGGCTTACTATTTTTCACATTTTTATTTTCTTTTTAGGATAGCATGAACATGTTTAACTAAATAAACTATTTGAAATAATTGAGAAGGAAAGGGTAACTACCAAGTTTACCTCTTGGCAAGGCGTTCGGTGTTTTTAAGTCCTCCGAACGGGACTCTCCAATTTCTTAATCGTCCTGAGGTTCGTTGGGTGGCGTAGTCGGTACTTCCGGCAGTGCCTCCTCTTCTTGTATAGTTATCTTCATTTTCCATACCTGACTCGGTGCTTCAATCTCCTCTGGATAATTCTGTTTAAACTCTACGTCTTCTGATCTTACAACTTCTCCTTCATAGTCTGCCCATCTGTCCTTGATGATCTGCCTCTTCTGGTTGCGGTTGCGTCTCTTTCTGACCTGCTTAGATTCTTCAACGATGTAGTTAGGGTCAGTAAAATAACGGCGTACCTTCTCTGAGGGGAAGTGCATATGGACTTCTCCGGTTCCAATGTAGATAATAGCTTTAACGGTGCTGAGGAACGGTCTTCCAAGGATGATGGGTGGATCATACTCATCTTCTCCCATGTCAACAACTTGAAAGTCTGTGTAGACAAAATGATCGTCTATTTTGACTGGGACATCAGATACTGTTCCTTGAACTTCTCGAAATGTCTGATCTGCCATCTGGAGCTGAATGTATGTTGGTCTTAGTGGCATGGTCCCGAACAAGAGCCGATAGGTGACTGCGGCCATTATGTTGACGCCTGATCCGGTGTCGCAAATCGTCTTGTAGAAGTTGTATCCATTTATGGAGCAGTAAATGCTTGGCATTCCTGGGTCGTCCTTCTTGGTCAAAAACGGTGACTTCAGTTGGTGATCTTGGCCTCCATGGACTACAGTGACCATCTTAGCTGACTCGGTCCACACTTGCTTGTTCCTGTTCCTCCTGTTGGTCCTCTTCTTTGATTCACGTCTGGATTGATTTGGAATTTGTGTAGTCTTGTTCTTGAAGAAAAATGTCTCCTTCTTCCCTTTGACATAGAAACTAATCTTGGCAGCACTGGCGTAGATGATAGCTCCCGTGGTGTTCAAGAATGGCCTCCCTAAGATGATAGGTGCTCTCTCATCATTTCCGGTCTCTACCACTACGAAGTCTGCTGGTGCATACAAGGTACCAACTCGGACACAAACGTTCCTCACTATTCCTTTTGGAAAAGTTATCGTCTGATCTGCAAACTGCAAACACATGGTTGTCTCTAATAAAGGATATGTAAAGAATTTTTCATAGAGTACCCTGGGTATAATGTTGACACTAGAGCCAAAGTCACAGAGTGCTTCTGGAACATCCACCATGCCGATGGAGATCGGGATGACGGGGCGTCCTGGATCGCCTCTCTTGACCGGCAGACGGTCAGTAGAAAATTCAGTGACGGGGTTACTCCAATTACCTGCATCAAACATGTCTACAAGATTTGCAGATTCTAATCCTTCCGGTTGTGATGGTATACCGGGGTTAGTAGTAGGAACAGCAGCAGCTATTTGATTTAACTGAGATTCAATCATTTTATTAAAGCTAATTTGATTCTTGATGGCAGTAGAGAAATTATCCATTCTATTATTTATATTTTCTAGCATTTTATCATTAGAAGCCAATTTCTTAGATAGGTTATCCATTAGCTTACCTTGATTAGACACTAACTCTCTCAAAGGTGGAAAATTATTATTATTGTTGAAAGAATTGTTACCTTGATAATTACCTGAGTAGTTAGGCCTCTGTTGATTCCAACCTTGATTTTGTTGAGGACGGTTGTAGTAGTTATTGTTGTTGTTGTTGATGTAGTTCACATCCTCAAGTATCTCAGGGCAGTGGTTGCCTGAGTGTCCAGTGTCTCCACACTCCTCACAAGTCATGTGAGAGTCGTAGATGTGCATAACTTCTTTCTTGTCTCCAGCTCTATCGTCGAGCTTCTTCATGAGCAGGTCTAGCTTTGCAGACAGCATGTCTACCTCCTTCGGCTGATGCATACCTCCACCTCTCTTGCGTGTCTGGGTCCTCTCATCATTCCAGCTTTGATTGGACGCCATCTTCTCCACAAGAGCTGTGGCTTGTGGTATAGTAAGTGATAAGAATGCTCCTCCAGCTGCAGCATCCATAGTCTCTCGGGCACTGTTGCTGAGCCCATGATAGAATGTCTGCATCAATAGCCAACTCTCCATTCCATGATGGGGACATTCTAGGATGTAGTCTTGAAAGCGCTCCCATGCTTCTGGAACAGATTCATCATTTTGTTGCTGAAAACTTGTAATCTTCCCACGGAGAGCATTGGTCTTGCCCATGGGAAAGAACTTAGCCAGGAAGTATGTTGAGCAGAGTGCCCACGTAGTATTCTTCTCCTTTGTAGCGTAGAACCACTGCTTCGCTCTTCCTAACAGTGAGAATGGGAAGAGGCGAAGTAGTATAGCGTCTTTGGAAACTCCTGCTATGGTGAATGTGTTGCAAATCTCCAGGAAGTGTTGTAAACGAGCACTAGCATCTTCGTGTGCCTTCCCACAGAACTGGTTGGATTGCACCATGTTGATAAGTCCAGGCTTGAGCTCAAAGTTGCCATCGATCTCTGCAGCAGGTCCAGTGCGGATGTTGTCCGTAGTGGGAGCTGAGAACTCGCGGATTGATTTGTTCGCCATGGCTTCGAACTCTGAAGACAAGTTCTGGTGATCTTCTTGATTGGATGAAGCTTCTTGCTGAAGTGTTGATGATTTCTTTAGCTTGGCTCTCGTCTTCTTGAATAATGCTTCGGGATTGTCAACAAAATTTCCTGGAAGATGTCTTCTATTCATACATTCCCCTGCATAAGATAAAATAGAAAAATATCGGGGTAAAACTGTATGAGAGAATAGATAAGCTCAATCATATTAGTGATGCGAATGATGACTCAAAATCTTTTATTCCATTCCTGATTGGTAATCAACCTTCCCCGGCAACGGCGCCAAAAATGCTTGTTGGGTATTCTTAACATCATTACTAAAAGTAGACTAAGTTCTAAATCTAGCAACGGTGCCAAAAATGCCAAACCTATCCCTCACACCACTTAAGCCAAGTTGTCATCCCCAGCATGATATAAGAGACGCGGTATTGAAATATGCAATTGCTCTTCTAAATAAATAATGAATGGGATCTGCAAGCGCACAGATTAATACCGATGCAGCATTTTAACCGGGAAGTATTCCAGGTATCGTTATTTATATTTTTACCACTGGGAAGGGATTAGTCAATCATCACTATTGATTACAGAATAGAATATGAGATTGAGCATCTATCATTGCATGTATAATTGAGAACATTATATCTAACTCTTCATACAGGGATAAGTGTCACATAATAGATATATGAAATGATAATAGTGACAAGGATAACTAATCTGATCTAGCCACATAATAAATATGATAAGCACCTCAATTAGATACTCTAGAAAGTCATTAGCATGGTATTAGAACGAACTACAAGAATATTCCCTAAGTTATTCTCAACTATATAGTCTAGCATATCATAGTTAGTGCAAGCATACTTAGCAATCATTGCGAGACAAGACTACGCCCATGCATAGTGATATTAGCAAGGAATATGAGAAACATAGCAATCACTCCCCAGTAATAATGTTGCTCTGCCAGCCCAATACACGAGAGGGGGACTATATAAGAATCAATGAAGCTGTCACTATCACGAACTACCCCACGATCTGGCATATTGGGTACAATCGCAGATAAATATGGTATAAGCACCACGCCTACACAATATTTATCATTTACCCATGGATCCGATGGATAAACGCTATACGATCCTAAGCATGTATATAGATCGTATCTAACTAAGCCAAGTACATAACTATGATAAACTAAGAACAATATAATCTTGAATATAAGCAAGTAGAGCAAAGTCATAAGCAATATATTGAAGTAGAACAAAGTCATATTCATAATATTGAAGAACAAAGATAATTAGAAAGCAATTAGAAGCACAATTAGAGAATTACCAAGAATCCTCCTGACAGATCCGGAAACCAATCGAAGATTGAATCCTTCAAGTTCTAATCCTATGTAGCTATGCTAATCTAGATATCTAATTGATGTGGTGGCTCTAATCTTGATCAGAGGCTTCTTCTCCCTTGATGGAACAATGAATTAGGGTTGAGAGGCTCTCCCCTCCAGGGGCCAGGGGGTCTGGTTTTATAGTCCCTTCAAGTGAATATGGGCCCTTGGATCAAACCGACATAGATTGTATGGTTTAGATTCATCCTTTAGGTCGGTGGAGACTTCCCGCAAAGCAGAGTCCTGATTGGACTCCAGAGGTGGGCGGGCGCCCTGACCAACTGGGCGGCCGCCCAGGGTCTGGCCCCGTTTCGCCTCCGCTTCGGTCTCGTGGCTTCTGGAGTCTTCTAGATGTAAGATAATTGCGCAACACGTTAATATCTTTACGTAATCCTGACATGTGGGCCTTTCTTCCATATTTCCTGATAACTCCCTGCAGAAATAGACAAACACCAAAACTCATGGAATTCTGTCAGATAAAACCCTAAGTCTAGATCTTGATTTCATTTGGATCCTTTTCTTTATTTATTTGATAATTAAATTTGATACTTAAGGACCGTCAACAATGGATTTCATTGTTGGCCTTCCCCTTACTCAAAAGGGGCACAATTCAATATGGGTGATTGTTGACTGTTTGACCAAGTCAGCTCATTTTATTCCTATACATTCTACATACCAAATATCCGACTACGCTGAGTTATACTTCTCTCAGATTGTTAAATTGCACGGAGTGCCTCGCACCATTATTTCTGATAGAGGTCCTCAGTTCACTGCCCGCTTTTGGGAGCATTTGCATTCGCTCCTTGGTACTAAGTTGGTTCGCAGTTCAGCCTACCACCCTCAAACCTCTGGTCAGACTGAGCGGGTGAATCAAATTTTAGAGGATATGTTGAGGGCATGTGTTATATCTTCCAAGGGTGCATGGGAGAAATGGCTACCCTTAGCTGAATTCTCTTACAACAATAGTTATCAAGAGAGTATCCAAATGGCTCCTTTTGAAGCTTTGTATGGCCGCAAATGTAGAACTCCTTTAAACTGGGTCGAACCTGGTGAAAGGAGGTACTATGGAATTGACTTTGTCAAAGAAGCCAAAAAACAAGTTCACATTATTCAGAAACACATGGAAGCTGCCCAAGCTAGACAGAAAAGCTGTGCCGACAAAAGAAGAAAACCACTCGAGTTCGAAGTAGGTGACTTTGTGTACCTAAAAGTATCGCCCATGAAGGGTGTGAATCGCTTTAGGGTAAAAAAAAGCTGGTCCCTAGGTATGTGGGTCCCTACCAAATCATTGAGAAGAGCGGCATGGTAGCTTACAAGGTACAACTACCTCCGGAACTGGGAGCCATTTTCCCTGTATTCCACGTGTCTCAGCTCAAGAAGTGTCTTCGTGTGCTCGAAGAGAGAGTTGAAACAAGAGATATCAAGTTGCAGTCCGATCTATCCTACGAAGAGAAGCCTGTACAAGTTCTTGATTACAAGGAAAGGGTTACTCGAGGGAGAGTGATTAAACTTTTTAGAGTTTTGTGGAACCGCCAAAGTGAAAGAGATGCCACTTGGGAAAGGGAAGACTATTTACAAGTAACTTATCCCTCATTCTATGAAAAATGGTACGCCTTTCAAATCTCAGGACGAGATTTTTGTAAGGGGGGAGGGTTGTAACACTCCTAGTGTTAGCTTGCATGTTAACCATGAGCATTGCATCAACATAAGCATCATCATGATCATTAATGAGCATCATACCATGGTCACATGTCATTTGCTACATACACTATATGATTGAAGTACTATATGACTTGTTATGAGTGATAGTAATGTGGGACCAATGCATGTAAGTGTACATTTCCTTCCAAAATATTTTAATCATGTTTAGAATAAAATTTTGAAGAAAGTTCATGTTGGAAGTTTTGGCCAAAAATGCCCCTAAGTCATGGTTAACCCTAGATTGACCTAGTTGACCCCTAGACCTCATTTCAAAGATGTTTTATGAAACTGGTGTTAGAGACCTTGCATATAAATGACACCTAAAATAAAGTTGTAGTACATTTCATAAGCTACAAAAGTTATGTTGATGACTTTTTATGAAAATGCTTGGAACCTGACCAAAAGTGGCCCAGAAGCCAGAAAACAGTGCTGTTTCTACACTTAGCCGAATTTGGCTAAGTCTGGAATCCTACAGTTTCGACATAGGGTGATTGGGGGCTCTGTAGTTTGAAATCCAGACCGAATTAGACTTGGATCCTGTAAGCAAACTTGTAGATCTCGTGTAGCTCTATCCAAAGGATCAAGTTTGAGCCAAAACCATCGAGTGAGCTAAGAGTAAAACGTCGACGAAGTTGGAGTTTCAAACGCTGCAATCGGCCGATTCAGAGAACGGTTCAGTTTGGGCAGAGCTCACCCGCCGCCGCGTGTCCGGCCACCTGTCGGCCGTACGCCGTTGATGACCACTCCTGTCTGCCCCGATGTCGTCCACAAGACGCCACGCACCGAGTGGACGCCTCAGACGTGCCATTCACCCCTCCAGTGCTCCACATTGCGCCCGCCTTCGTCCTTGACGAGCTCCGCCGCGCTTCGGCGAGCTCTTCCGGCCGCTCCACCGCGTCTCCAGCCAAGCCAGTCCGCCCAAAGCTCCGCCTCGATGTCCTCTACCTCGACGTCCACTCCTTTCCCTTAGCCGAGCACCGGTGAGGCTGCATTGCCAAATCCGTCGCGAGCTGCACCTCGCCGGAGTTCACAGAGATCACCGGCGACGTGGCTAGACCTCTCTAGTTCACCTCTTTCCGTGATTCTTCTTCCTATAGCTTTGCCTTGAGTCGCTCTTGCTCGTCCGCAACCTCTACAGAGTCGCCGTTGCCTAGATTCGCCGGCGTAACGCCGTGCAGCACCGCCGCTCCGCCCTTCGTGACGGCGAGCACCCTAGGGTCCAGTAGAGCGCGAGTAAGTTAGGTCAACGAGTTCGCCTTGAAGAGAGGAACACGTAGATGCCTTTGGATCCAGCGGAGACCTCGCCGTCGTCGAGTTTTGCCGGCAACGAGCTTCTCCCCTGTCTCTGTGCCACTGTCACGTGGGTCCCGTGTGTCAGCGGATCCCACTTGTCAATCTCTCTCTGACACCTCTGGTCACTGTTTAGCAGGTCCTTTGCTGTTTTTGAAAAATTCATATCTTGAGTTTTACAGATCCAAATGTTGTGGTTCCAATTTTGCTAGGTTCCTGCGTTAATCTAGTTGTTACTAAAAATATGAAACATGCCATGTTTTTGCAGAAATAAATAGATATAAGTTAATCTTGATTTAATAGGAGGTAATTATATCTGGAGATCTGTGGATCTGATGGCCATGCAAATTTAGGGTGTTGTCACCTATGATATGAATAGGATCTGATAAATTTATCATGATTTTTGGAGGTCTGATTGTGAAGTTATAAATATTTCTTGCTTAAATAGGAGTTTCTTGTGGCATTTTAGTAAATAGATTATAGCTCCTTTTATGGTGAAACTTGTTGAGTGTTGTACTCATATGTAAACAAAGCTAGAAAAAATCTGAAATCTGTTGTTTGACACTTTTTGATAGGGTTTCATATTTATACCTTGCATGCCCTTGCTAGCTTGTTATTTTTGTAGCTCACAATCTGCATGTGCAAGTACCCTGAAAATTTTACAGTAACCTTACGATAGTATAGATAGCTTGCTTTAATTTTCTTAGGATTTTTGGAGCACTTGTGGTGTATGCTCATTAAATCACCTTAATAACTAAATAAATAGAAAATGTGATAATAGAAATGAGTTTAGACCTTGCCATGATGTTTTCTGGTGTTTCTTAGACATGTTCTATCTACTGGTGCATTTGGTTTGAACCAATGTTACATTCTTAATATGTGTAAAATATTATTTTAGGTTAATTATGTCTTTCCTAGAGCATTTCTGTGTAGCTGATGGCAATTGTTTAAGAACTGCTTGAAGATGAGGTTTTCTGGAAAACTTGTCAATAACAAACTTGTACCTAACTTACCTATCTACTTTGTGTCCAAATTTCATAACGTTTGGCTGAGCAGTTTAAAAGTTATGAAAGTTGCAAGTAGCTGCTACAAAGTGCTTGCTCTCTGAATTTTCCCGGAAAGCCAGCCAACTTTGTATGTTTTAGCATATTTAGGTTGGGAATCCTTCTGGGATGTCGAAAAGTGAAGTGTAGACAATTTGCTAAGCTTTCCAGAAAATATCTATTTGCTTGGTTTGGCCGCATGATGCTTAAGTTGTGACTAAAACTTGTGACTAGCTAATCTGTCCAGGAAACCAGTGGCTAAGTAGGAGTAGCTAAGGATGATTAGCTTATCTAGTTAGCCTCTCTACCAGAGAAGAAGTATGCACTTACTTGGTTATCTGTGATTCACTTAATTTTAGGAGCTTGTGCTCATGTTTATACTTTGTTATGTGTTCCTTGGCTCAGCATCATGGCATACTGCATCTTATGTGCATTCCCTATGTTTATCGTCATGTCATGCATACATAGGTGTAGCGAAAGGAGTGACGGTCTTGGAGTACGAGCTGCCGGAGCCGGAAGAACAACAAGAGGAGCCACCTCAAGGAGCTGAGGAGGAGGACTTGCCAGAGTGCCCCAACCACCGTCCCTCTACGTACATTGAAGGCAAGCCCCGGAGCATTATAAGCCTCCTACTATTTTGTTATCATGTCCAGCTATCAATTGACTATGGTTAGGTATTGTTGCATTAAGTGTTAGGCGTTGATATGACACTCTTGCTGCATAATGACTACCTTGTCCACCTCATACCTTACCTAAATAGGTCCAGGATCGAAATGATGCTTAGTCATGCTTAGCTCGGTAGAAGCCGGGTGATTTCCTGTCACCTACGATAGATAGGTGGATGCTGATCACGGTTGGCTATAGTTGCTATCGTGGAAATAACCATGTGTAATAAGGAACTTGAGACCGGGCGGGATGACGATAGTGCAGCAACAAGGCATGGAGGTCTTGGGTGTGAATCTATCCCCGTCTGTGTCGATTAAGGACCGATTCGCTGTACGTCCTCGTGTCATGTTGAACGCATGCCTAACACTTAGTTGGCCGGATAAGTCGTTCTGACCGCGAAGCCTATGAGTGCAACTCAGGCTGGATACCACATTCTGTATGATTGCGCACCCCGGTTGGTAGTAAGTATGTGCGGGGAGTCAATGGCGTAAGACCGAGGTGTCAGGTTAGAGTCCTGACCCTGGCAGATTGGCGGTCCCTAGGGTTGCGGCGCTGGACGGACCCGCGAATTGGTCCGGAGTTGTGCTAAAGGTGATCCGAGCTGCCCTCATGAAGTATGCTTGGGTGAGTGCTAGGAATACCCCTCCAGCTGGATAGGAATCGATTCGAATCGCCGTCTCTCCCGGATAGTGAGAACTTGACTCGAGCAGTGGCAACGTAGAACTCACTAAATAAACTTGATGGTTATGAGGAGAATGTTGATAGCTATGTGATAACCCGGATATGGTTATTATTGTGATGCTTAAATACTCAAGTGTATGCTTAGAACAGGTGCTAATCTAGTGGATAGCTGTTAATTAATGAACCTACTGCTGAAATGTTATAATATGTTACTTACAACTAAAGCTTTTATGCAAAAAGGTGAGTCAAACCAGTCCACAAAGATCAGCCTTGCATACTCCTTGGTGTCACCTTATTTTTGGTTAAGACGGGTAAGTCTAGCTGAGTACATTCTCGTACTCAGGGTTTTATCTATCCTTGTTGCAGATGATGTCGTTTATCACGGCTACTGTGCTAACTGTCATCATCCGGCTGCGGACGATGAGTAGATCATGGGCGTGATCACCTTCTTTATCTTCAGTTGTGCTTTTGTTGGGTTTGACCATGGAGCTGGCATGTAATTTAAACTGAGTGTGTGATGTTTTCAAACTACTTTGTTTCCGCTACTAAGCTGGTTTGTAATAACTTTGTTTAAACTCTGATGTGATGTAAAACTATGTTCTGTGGTGAATGTATGTAATCTGTGATGGCGATGCTTGGTCATATACGATCTTGGTTGTATGTTGGTTGAATCGAGGTCTTTTGAGATTTCATCGGACTACCGGGTTTACATGGGTTCAAGTCCATTGGCTTGACTGCTTCCGTGGTCGCTAATTCACTTGAATTCTTATAAATTGGACGGTTCTGTTACATAATCAGGTGATCATTGTGAATGATGATGGAAAGTATGAATTAGCTAGTGAAGAGCGAATTGAGGAGGAAGCCCATGGAGACGAGGAACCTTACTTGTTGTGAGTTTGAGCAAAGATCTGCTCTTGAGATGACTCAAATCTTGAGTGTTCAGGCAAATGAAGCTGAAAATGGGCAGCAACACAAATTATTTCAAACTAGAGCAAAGGTGCATGATAAAGAGGTGAAGGTGATTATTGATGGAGGGAGCTGCCATAATCTTGCTAGTTGTGAGATGGGTGATAAACTTGGCTTGAAGCTGCTACGACACTCTCATCCATATCATGTACAGTGGCTGAATTATTCGGGAGGTATCAAGATTGGATATAAAGTAAACGTTCCATTCAAGATTGGTGAATATGTTGACATAGTAGAGTGTGATGTGGCACCTATGTTGGTGTATCACTTGCTGCTTGGAAGGCCATGGCAATATGATCGATATAGCCAACATTATGGTAGAACAAATCAGTTCAATATCAATCTAAAGGGGAAGAAGTTTGTTCTCAAGCCTATGACACCCCAACAAATTATGGCTGAACATTTACAAAAGAAATCTGAAATTGTTCCAGTGAGTAGAGAGGAAGGAGAGCAAAAGAAATTGAGTGCCATCCACAATTCGGTGAGTGAGTGCCACAAGCCAAATTTAAGAAAGGAGAGGGAGAGAATTTAGTCATGCTAGCCACAAAATCTGAAATGAGAGAAGTGAGGAACAACCCCGAACAAGTGCTCTTTGTACTTGTGTACAAAGACATTTTAATTTCAGCTAACGACATGACCTCTCTTCCTAGTGTTGTGTCTCATCTTTTGCATGACTATGGAGATGTTTTTCTAGATGAAACACCGGCGGGACTACCTCCAATTCGTGGGATTGAGCATCAAATTGATCTAATTCCAGAGGCTGCACTACCTAATCGACCACCATACCGGACCAATCCAGAAGAAACAAAGGAGATACAAAGGCAAGTGCAAGAACTTCTTGATAAAGGTTTTGTTCGTGAAAGTTTAAGTCCTTGTGTTGTTCCTGTAATTTTAGTGCCTAAGAAAGATGGTTCTTAGAGGATGTGTGTTGACTGTAGAGCTATAAATAATATCACTATTCGCTATCACCATCCTATTCCATGTTTAGATGACATGCTTGATGAGTTAAGTGGTTCCACCATATTCACTAAAATTGATTTGAGAAGTGGATACCATCAGATAAGAATGAAAACAGGGGATGAATGGAAAACTGCATTTAAAACAAAATTTGGGTTGTATGAATGGTTAGTTATGCCTTTTGGTTTGACTAATGCTCCTAGTACTTTCATGAGATTAATGAACCATGTCTTGAGAGTTTTCATTGGAAAATTTGTTGTTGTCTACTTCGATGATATCTTAATTTACAGCAAGTCTTTTGAGGAACATGTGAATCATATTCGGCAAATCTTGGAAGAGCTTAGAAAGGAGAAATTATTTGCTAATTTTGAGAAGTGCAGTTTTTGCACAGACCATGTTGTGTTTCTTGGCTTTGTTGTTTCAGGAAAAGGGATAGAAGTGGATGAAAGCAAGGTGAAAGCCATCAAGGATTGGCCAACTCCAATGAATGTAAGTCAAGTACGAAGTTTTTATGGCCTTGCTGGTTTTTATAGGAGGTTTGTGAGAGATTTCAATACCATCGCTGCTCCTTTGAATGAATTGACAAATAAAGGTGTTGACTTTAAATGGGTAAAATCACAACAAAATGCATTTCAAGAATTAAAGAAATGTTTGACTAAAGCACCTGTACTTGTTCTTCCTGATTTCACTAAAACTATTGAAATAGAATGTGATGCTAGTGGAATTGGGATAGGAGGAGTTTTAATACAACAAGGAAAGCCCATAGCATATTCTAGTGAAAACTTGGGAGGTGCTCAACGGAACTATTTTGTGTATGACAAAGAATTGTATGCTTTGGTGTGTGTGCTTGAAACATGGCAGCACTACTTATGGCCAAAAGAATATGTTACTCACTCTGACTATGAAGCTTTGAAGTACTTGAAAGGACAAGCGAAACTGAACCGTCGTCATGCCAAATGAGTTGAGTTCATCGAAACATTTTCATACATTGTGAAATATAAGAAAGTGGTGAATCGCACATTGTCAATGTTGCTGCGAACAATGGTGAAAAAGAACCTGATGGTTTGGGAGGAATGCTTGCCACATGTGGAGTTTGAATATAACAGGGAAGTACACTCTAACACTAATATGTGTCCTTTCGAAATTGTATATGGGTTCAAAGCTATTGCTCCGATAGATTTGTTGCCCCTTCCATTGCAGGAAAGAACCTATATGGAAGCCTCCAAGCGTGCTGCATACATCACGAAGGTACACGAGAAGACCAAGGAAGCAATTGAACTCAAGTCAGAACGCAAGGCTGCAAGTATGAACAAACATAGGAAGAAGGTGTTATTTGAACCCAGGAACTTGATATGGATACACTTGCGCAAGGATCTCTTTCGTCAGCAGCACAAATCAAAATTGTTGCCACGAGGAGATGGTCTATTTCGTGTTCTTGAGAAGATCAATGACAATGCATACAAGATTGATCTTCCTACAAATTATGGCACGAGCAACTCTTTCAATGTTGCTGATCTCTCACCATTCACAAGTGAAGACACTTCAGAGTCGAGGACGACTCCTTTTCAAGGGGGGATGATATGACCACGCCACCAAACAAGATGTCACAAGCTACAAGTCAAGCTACATCCACTCAAGTTTCACCTGCGCCGACACCAGCCCATGTCATCAATGGACCGATTACACGTAGTCGTGCAAACAAGCTACGAGATTCATTTTAACATTAATAAGAATTATATACTACCTAAGTGTTCTACCTTGATTGTACTCAGGTATATAGAAGAAGAGAAGGATGAATCGGACTTGAAGAACGGACCAGTGCAAGTTCCAGAAGAAGTCAAAAACGGACCAGTGGAAGTTAAAAACGGACCAGTGCAAAGAAATCTTCATAACTTTTTAGTCACAAAAGCTACGAAGGTCCATGAGGACTTGTTGCAAAGCTCCTCGAGTCTACTTTCCTCGAGTCAACAGTCTGTTGTGATAGAATGTTGGTACAACTTGCCAAGTAAAACTGTACCAATCTACAACATATCGTGCTGGTTGGCATACATGTTGGTACAACTTGCCAAGTAAAACTGTACCAATCTACAACATATCGTGCTGGTTGGCATACATTGCTGGAAAGCCCTTTTAGTCTAGTTTCACATCCAAGAAACGGTTCATCATTTGGACTTTCCAATAAAAAGTTATGGTCAGTTTATTGGAAACTGCTCTGGAGGCCAACAGTCACGCGAAGCCACTTCAGGAATCCATTTCGAGGGGACCTTTCACATTGCCTTCCCTCAGAAACTCTATTTCGTTTTCATACCTATCTAGCAGGGCTGTTGCTAGTATAAATACCCCCTAAGACTCATTGTAATCCAAGAATTTTGATAATTGAAATACAGAACCCCTTTTGTTTAGCTGTGTGCTAACAAATATTCAGAGAGTGATCTCTACCCCTTACTCTTGTGATTTCCTCGTGGGATTACATAGGCGGCGGCTTCATCCGCTCCCAATTGCTCCTACTCCCTTCGAGGTAGAGGAAGAAGAAGAGGAACAAGAGGAGGATCAACATGAAGGAGGAGCCCACCAATTTGACTTCGTGGGTGATCGAGAACATCAAGCCTACAACATGCTCAAGGACCGGATCTTCCTCCATACGCCGGTCTGTGACGACTCGCTCCTCTCCGACATCGGTATGGACTCTGAATTCCTCTCCATATGGAAAGCCGCCGGGTGGGACAACATTCACCCCATAACTGAGTATGGATCCTATACCCTTACCATTCAATTCCTATGCACTTTAAGAGAAACATACGAAGGTATTTTTGTTCGTTTATTTGGAAATGAATATGCTATCTTTTGGAAAGACTTAAGCAAATACCTTGGTTTTCATCAAAGATGCTCTCTTGATTTAGTGCATGCCACAAAAGGGTTTAATAAGGATAAGTTTTGGGAAGAAATCACGGGGCAAGTTCACACTGGAAAATACTATCCTAGAAATGCCCACATCCAACACCCCACTCTAAGGTTTTTACACCTTTGGCTATCCATAACAATGTTTCCTAGCTAGGATACCCGTGTTGTGTGAGTAAATGAAATGAGGTTACTTTACGCGGCTAGAATAAAAATAAAAGTTGCGCCTGTGCAATAAATTGTAAGGCATTGGTTAGATATAATCAAGACAACCACCCCTATCTCTTTGACTTCACTCATAACACGTGTGGCCACGGCCATTGGTGCGTTGGAAGGGCAATATCTTGATTATATTCAAATTCCACGCACCATGATTAATGAAACCTATCTTATCCAATGTCACCATTTGAAAAGAGATAATGCGGGCGGTCTTGTGTTTTATTTACCAGGGTATACAAACGTAATCCGGTTACCTAACCCGGGTCTACGCTTGTATAACTCTGGGAGACTAACCTTTGATCTGCAGACAGCTGAAACTGCGCGAAGGCGTAGTGTTTCTGGCAGGGACATCGGCAGATCCAGCTCCCAGCCACCACCCTCCTATACACAGCCGATCTACCAGTCGGGGTGGGACACACCCATGCCGACACAAGGTGTTGAGGGGTGGGCTGAGGTGGATTCCAGCGCTTGGGAACAACAATCGCGCTGGAGGGCGGAATCACCAGAAGAACATCCTTCGGCCTCCACAGTAGGCCGAACCGACTTGGAAGCGCCCTCCCAAAAGCTTCAAGGCCTTTGGGGGGGGGACCCTGGGCTAGGGTTTCCGGCACACCGGGAATGGTTGGAATTCGGAAAGGGAATAAACTTGCTTCCCCACATCGGAACAACCAAGTCCCCAAATACCCCAACGCAGAATGGCCGCCACCACAACTTAGGCAGGGCCCCGGTGGGAAGTTGGGCAACCCAAGCCAAAGGGGTTTGCTAATGGGCAACAAGCAACAACAGGCCTGGCACCAGCAGCAGCAAGAAGAAATGCAAGCTCGCCAAGATCAGCTGCTGAAACAGTCCCAAGACTTCTGGCGGTACATGGGGTACAACCCCGATCAGTAGGCCAGAAGCTAGCTTGGGGGAGGACCCCCAATCCAGAGGTTATCTGCATTGCATATTTATTTTCATGCATCCTTAATTTTAAATTAGCATATTTACTTTATGAAATTTCCATTAGTTAAATTCATATTTTAATTATTGCATATAAAAAAAATGAAAAAATGCTAAAAAGACAAAAATATAATTCCACTCTTATATGTGATGTAAGATATATGCTTCTTCCTTGTTGAAATGATGAATAGTTGCTCTATCGTAACTTCTTTCCAGTATCTAGTTTCAACCTTGAATTCTCCAAATTAATAAAATGATTAAATGCGTGGGTTGCAAAATGCTCTATCTAAAGTCTAAAGTAATTAATGGATATATTTGTGATGATCTGAGCTGCTAGTATCCTGTTCTAAACAACGCTAGAGTTCTGGAGTTTTTACAAAAATAAAATAATCACATTGAGTTAGATTAAGCTTTGTTGACCGTTTGAGAGGTTGTCATACCATTGAAAACAAAAATATTTCATTATGTTATCATCTCAAAAGTTTGTTAGAAGGCATATAGCTATGAAAAAGAAAAAAAAGCATCCGAGGAAATAAAAAGGGACATGTGTCCGAAACCTTAAAAAGAAAGATCACGAGGAAATAAAAAGGGACATGTGTCCGGAACCTCGAAAAAATTAAAAATAAAAAAATGGGCAAGTGCCCACAGTAGAATTAGCCACATAGCCATGTGTCTCTAATAGACAAAAAGAGAATGATGGAAAAGAAAAAGTTTTCAGAAAAATTCAATGGTATGATTAACTTTCTCTTTGGATCCATTGTTTAATTTGACAAATAAATGTGCTAAGTTTTGAAAATCAAAAACTCCGGAACAAAGGTGAAGTAAAGAACTACAGATATAGCACTCGATCTGATCAAATCCATCCTGCAAATGCTTAAGGACCCAAGGTATGAGCAATAAGCCCCATGACATATCTGTTCAAAATTCAAAGGAGAATTCTTGTTTGAAGGTATGTACTGGATAGAAGTGAAAATATTGTAGCAACTCCTGATCAACAACCAAGATCTTAGCTTCTTGCTCGAGGACGAGCAAGGGGGAAGTTTGGGGGAGTTTGTTGGCGGTTCTTAGTGACATATTTAGCCCGCCAACATAGTCCATGCAAAGGAAGAAAAGCATGTATTTTACTCACATATACTTATTAAATACTTACCAAGTTCCACATGTAGTGCAAGTTGTGTTTTACAGATCATATACAGGCATACAGGTGGAAAGCAAATAAAAAGGCGCAATCCGACACGTCAAAAAAAATGCGCAAATAAACAAGTACCCAAAAGCCCAATATAGAAGTGCATCAATTTGCAGGTGAATCTGGACTCAGGGGCCCGAGAGGAAGGCAACGGGCTTTGGGCCGGGGCCAACAGGGCCCACCAGGGGGCGGCCGCCCCCTAGGGTCGGCCGACCCTGACCCAGCCCATCTCGGCACCGCCTTTCACAGAGGCGGTGCTGAGCTTATCCTCCCGCAGTCCCCGCGTGCAAATTGCAGTTTACACCCTGGGGAACCGACCTTCCCCACCTATTTAAGGAGGGGGAGAGGGAGGCTCCATTCATCTCATCACATTCACAATCAACACTCCACCTTCAAGGCACTTGGGCACTACCTCTTCTTAGTTTTTCCTTTTAGCTTTTAGAGAGAGAGTTGGGTGAGCTATCAAGGAGGGCTTGGCTCCTTTGAGAGAAACTTGGGTATGAATAAAGAATATCTTTACTCCAAATCCATGCCTTATCATGTCCGATATAGTTCTTCATATGAACTAGAGTATAGTTCTTATGCTATGGTATATGACAGATCATAGGCCCTGTTTTTTGATGCTAGCATATGAACTAAAATATAGTTCTAGTGGAAATGATATGACATACATTTTAGTATATAGTTCTTATAGTATAATGCTACCCTAGGGCTAGTAGTGTATTATATGAACTAGTGCTAAGTGTATGTTGTATTATTCTCACTTAGGACTTTAGTCTAATTGCTTCATGTTAATTAATTGCCTAGAAATAGCTTTGTGTGAAGATGGGGGTTTATCTTGCTCTTTTGAGTAGGCTCGGGCTTCTTACTTGTCGATCCGTAGGGTTAGGGACCCAGGGGAGTCCGAGTAGGTTCTTTGCATGTAAGCATGGTGCTTGGGTGTAAAGGCCGGGTAAATGCATTATCCTAGTCCACGGTTGAGGGGATGGTGGCAGGTGGTGACAGCCCTGTCCGTCCTTGGCATTCCCCCACGTTCGGCTAGGGTGTAGGAGTCTAAATAGTTGCGGAGGTTGCTGACAGACCAGTACTTGCGTAACCTCCCAAACCATCTCAACACAGGACTAGATCTAAGTAGTATAATTACATGATTAACTTGTTCTATGACATGATCTGTATCTAGGACCACACCTGCTCCAATAGGTTGTTTGTTTATTCTTTGATTCAATTCATTCTTTTAGTCTCTTTTTATTCCTTAGCCCATATGCCATGCCTAGATTGTGATGGATCACTATTCTACATATAAATGTTTATCACCTGCTATGACTTTTGATTCCATTATTGCTATCATAATTACTTTGATCTATGCTTATATTAGAATCCTTAACATATTAAGCCTTCCTTAGAGCGAACCTATAAATACGACACTCGGTAAATCCCCGGGTTGAAATGCTACACGATAATTCCCGTCCGCTTGCGGTACTTAAACTCAAACCTAAGGAACTATCACCCCGGTATATACTTAACACTGTTGCTAGACATGCGCCGAGCTAGTGACTTGTTAAGGAATACCAACATGGCAATCCTAGTGCCACTACCATGATTAAGAATTGGAACCCTACCCTAACGGTAATAAGGCGCCGTTATCGGGAAGGTAGTTCTAGCTTCCTATTCAAGGTGGTGATGCTATGGATCTGCCAATATAACACTGCCAATGTCATTATCATGAGTAGAGCAGAACCCTATTCTAGGTAGCGACGCTAAGAAACGCTAACAAGCATTTCTAGCACCGTTGCTTAGGATAGATTTATACTCTAATCTTGGTGATTGCATTAGTAAGTGTTATCACGACATTTCTGACATCGTTGCTGAGGACGAATTAAACACTGTTCTTAGTGATGATGTTAAGAAATGCCAACAAGGGCACCGGACATGCTTAAGTTGGCACCAGACGTGTCCGGTGCCCACTAGACTCGTGCGCAGAGAGTTCTGCAAATTGCGCGAGCACTGGACGCTCGCCTAGCGTCTAGTGCTGCAAGGTACGCACGAGCAAACCACCGGACACACCACACTAGATGCGCTCAGTGCACTGTGCATGGGTCTGGTGCAGGCTCTACAGGGGACACAATACACCGGACGCACTGGGGGCGTGTCCTGGCCAAGATTTTTAGCAAACTTTTCACCTGACTTTTACCCAACCAAGTTCCAACTTCAAGAAGACTCAAATAAGCACAAATTGGAACTGGTATGAGTGACCTCTCTCAAACCCTCAATATTTCACAAATATTTAGCCATAGGCTTAGTAGATTTTATGAAAATAGTTGAATGAAAGCACCAAGGAGACATCATGTGGCCATAAAGCTGGGGTTCTAAAACAAGATGAGCTTTGAATGCTCCCCCTATCAATGGATGAACACAGCGGTTGCTCAAAGCATAACCAAAAAGAAACGACAAGGCAACATACATGCTTATGATATGCGATGCAATGCAATACTTGAAAGTAAACTAATGCTTGTCAAGTTTGATCCAAGGTTAAGCTTTTTCACAGACACACATGGGGGTTATGTTAACCATGTTAGACAAGCCCTACACGCAATCTTTTGGATTTTTTATTATTGGTATGCATGAGATGCAAAACAAAAGCTATTTACAAGAACAACACACAACTTCATTTTTTAGTGAAGTTAGAGAGATCAAGCACATTTAATTCATTTCTCAACATACAAAACCTAGCTTCATCTAGGGGTTTTGTGAAGATATCCGCTAATTGATTTTCTGTCCCCACATTCTCTAGAGATATGTCACCTAACATAAATGACTTTGCCTAAGAATTCTATATTAGTGCGGGTGTATTTTAGATACCTAAGAATTCTCTTGACGGCAATCAAGTGAGATTCCATAGGCATAGCTTGATATCTAGCACACATACACACACTAAACATGATATCGGGCCTAGATGCAGTGAGATAAAGTAATCTTCCTATCATGGAGCGATAGAGAGTTTTGTCAATCGGGTTACCTCCCTCGTCCAAGTCGAGATGCCCATTTGATGCCATGAGAGTCTTGATTGGCTTGCACTCCATTATCTCAAACCTCTTGAGAAGATCATGAGTGTACTTCTCTTGAGAGATGAAAACCCCTTCCTTCATTTGCTTGACTTGAAACCCGAGGAAGAAGGATAGCTCACCAATCATGGACATCTCAAACTCCTTGGACATCAAATCACCAAATTCCTTGCAAAAATCTTCATTAGTGGAGCCAAAAATAATATCATCAACATAAACTTGGGAAATGAAGATTTCCCCATTCATTTTCTTGGTGAAGAGTGTTGTGTCAACTTTCCCAATCTTAAAGCCCTTCTCAATGAGGAAGTCCCTAAGCCTCTCATACCAAGCTCTAGGAGCTTGCTTGAGACCATAGTGTCTTGGACAACCGATAGACATGCTTGTGGTACCTAGCGTCTTCAAAACCGGGGGGTTGGTCAACATAGACTAGCTCATTAATGTAACCATTTAAAAAACACTTTTCACATCCATTTGAAACAATTTAATGTTATGACTAGAAGCATATGCAAGTAGGATATAGATAGCTTCGAGTCTTGTTACTGGTGCAAAGGTTTCACCGAAATCAAGACCCTCCACTTGTGAAAAGCCTTTTGCAATGAGTCTTGCCTTGTTGCGCACCACCTTGCCTTGACCATCTTTCTTGTTCTAGAAGAACCACTTTGTTCCGATCACTCTTGCATCTTTGGGTCGCTCTACAAGTGTCCATACTTGATTGCGGGAGAAGTTGTTCAACTCCTCTTGCATGGCAATGATCCAATCCTCATCTCGAAGAGCTTCCTGTATAGTTTTGGGTTCATCTTCAAGAGACACAAAAGCGTGATGTTCAATAAATAAAGCATGTCTAGAGCGTGTAGTAACACCATGTGATGGACTCCTGATGATGAGGTCTTGAGAGTGATCTTGGAGGAGATGTGATGATATTTTTGGCACCACTTGAGGGGTTGCTTGGGGAGCATCAACATCTTGAGCTTGTGCCACCGCTTGCTCATGAGTGACTTGGGTGTCTTCATGAGCATCTCTGTGCACATCTTTGTCATCATCTTGTGCCACATGAGAGAAGGATGGTGAGTCAATGACTTGCACATCATCATCCTCTTTTGGCTTGATGTCTCCCACCGGCATGTTCTTCATGGCATCCCTCAATGGTTCACCACCTACATCATCAAGATTATCACTTGCTCCTTGGGAGCCATTAGTTTCATCAAATTCAACATCAAATGTTTCTTTAACCATGTTTGTGGCATGGTTAAAGACCCTATAAGTCTTGGACTTTGATGAATAGCCAACCAAGTAGCCAATGTCACATCTTCTTGGGAACTTGCCCAAGTGTTGATGCTTCTTGTTGATGTAGCATTTGCACCCAAGCACTCTAAAGAATGAGACATGAGGCTTCCTCCCATTGAGCAACTCATATGGTGTCTGTTGACGGTCCTTAAGTATCAAATTTAATTATCAAATTAACAAAGAAAAGGATCCAAATGAAATCAACATCTAGACTTAGGGTTTTATCTGACATAATTTCCACGAGTTTTGGTGTTTGTCTATTTCTGCAGGGGGTTATTAGGAAATATGGAAGAAAGGCCCACATGTCGGGATTATATAGAGATATCAACGTGCCGCGCAATTATCTTACATCTAGAAGACTCCAGAAGCCACAGGAACGAAGCGGAGACCAGGGCGCCCGCCCCCCTTCTGAGTCCAATCAGGACTCTCTTTCGGGATTAAGCTCCACCGACCTAAAGGATCAAGGATAACTGTTCAATCAATGTTGGTTTGATCCGACAGCCCATATTCACTTGAAGGGACTATAAAACCAGACCCCCTAGCCCGTGGAGGAGAGAGCCTCTCAACCCTAATTCATTATTCTTCAAGGGAGAAGAAGCCTCTGATCAAGCCTAGAGCCACCACATCAATTAGACATCTAGATTAGCATAGCTACATAGGATTAGAACTAGAAAGAGTCAATCTTCGATTGGTTTCCGGATCTATCAAGAGGATTCTTGGTAATTCTCTAATTGTTCTTCTAATTGTTCATCTTTTTTCTTCAATATTATGAATATGACTTTGTTCCACTTCAATATATTGCTTATGACTTTGCTCTACTTCTTTATATTCAAGATTATATTGTTCTTAGTTTATCATAGTTATATACTTGGCTTAGTTAGATTGGATTTATATACATGTTTAGGATCGTATAGCGTTTATCCATCGGATCCTTGGGTAAATGATAGATATTGTGTAGGCGTGGTGCTTATACCGTATTTATCTGCGATTGTACCCAATATGCCAGATCGTGGGGTAGTTCGTGATAGTGACAGCTTCATTAATTCTTATTAAGTCCCCCTCTCGTGTATTGGGCTGGCAGAGCAACATTATTACAGGGGAGTGATTGCTATGTTTCTCATATTCCTTGCTAATATCACTATGCATGGGCGTAGTCCTGTCTCGCAATGATTGCTAAGTATACTTGCACTAAATATGATAATGCTAGACTATATAGTTGAGAATAACTTAGAAAATATTCTTGTAGTTCGTTCTAATACCATGCTAATGACTTGCTAGAATATCTAATTGAGGTGCTTATCATATTTATTATGTGGCTAAGTTATGCTGATCAGATTAATTATCTTAGTCACTATTCATTACTTTATATATCCTTTATATGACACTTATCCCTGTATGAAAGAGTTAGATAAATGTTCTCAATTATACATGCAATGATATATACTCAATCTCATATTCCACTCTATAATCAACATTGATGATTACTAATCCCTTCCCAATGGTAAAAATATAAATAACGATACCTGGAATACTTCCCGGTTAAAATGCTACATCGGTATTAATCTGTGCGCTTGCAGATCCCATTTATTATTTATTTAGATGAGCAATTGCATATTTCAATACCGCGTCTCTCATGTCATGCTGGGGATGACAACTTGGCTTAAGTGGTATGAGGGATAGGTTTGGCATTTTTGGCACCGTTATCAGAATTAGAAAACTAAGTCTACTTTTGGTAATGATGTTAAGAATACCCAACAAGTATTTTTGGCGCCGTTGCCGTGTAAGGTTGATTACTAATCAAGAATGGATATAGGATTTTGAGTTATCATTAGCATCACTAATATGATTGAGCTTATCAATCCTCTCATATAGTTTTACCCCGATATTCTTCTATTTTTATCTTATGCAGCGTAATGTATGAATAGAAGACATCTTCCAGGAAATTTTGTTGACAATCCCGAAGCATTATTCAGAAAAACAAGAGCAAAGCTCAAGAAGGGATCATCAACACTTCAGCAAGAAGCTTCATCCAATCAAGAAGATCACCGGAACTTGTCTTCAGAGTTCGAAGCCATGGCGAACAAATCGATCCGTGAGTTCTCAGCTCCCACTACGGACAACATCCGCACTGGACCTGCTGTAGAGATCGATGGCAACTTTGAGCTCAAGCCTGGACTTATCAACATGGTGCAATCCAACCAGTTCTGTGGGAAGGCACACGAAGATGCTAGTGCTCATCTCCAACACTTCCTAGAGATTTGCAGCACATTCACCATATCAGGAGTCCCTAGAGTTGCTATACTACTTCGCCTCTTCCCATTCTCACTGTTAGGGAGAGCGAAGCAGTGGTTCTAAACTACAAAGGAGAAGAATACTACGTGGGCACTCTGCTCCACGAACTTTCTGGCTAAGTTCTTTCCCATGGGCAAGACCAATGCTCTTTGTGGGAAAATTACAAGTTTTAAGCAACATCATGATGAATCCGTTCCAGAAGTATGGGAGCGCTTCTAAGACTACATCCTAGAATGTCCCCATCATGGAATGGAGAGTTGGCTACTAATGCAGATGTTTTATCATGGGCTCGGCAACAGTGCCCAAGAAACCATGGATGCTGCAGCCGGAGGAGCATTCCTATCACTTACCATATCACAAGCCATAGCTCTTGTGGAGAAGATGGCGTCCAACCAAATCAAGGCGGTAGACATGATGTCTGCAAAGCTAGACCTGCTCATGAAGAAGCTCGATGATAGAGCTGGAGATAAGAAAGAAGTTATGCACATCTACGACTCCCACATGACTTGTGAGGAGTGTGGAGATACTGGACACTCAGGCAATCACTGCCCTGAGATGCTTGAGGATGTGAACTGCATCAACAATAACAACAACAACTACTACAACCGTCCTCAGCAAAATCAAGGTTGGCATCAACAAAGGCCTAACTACTCAGGTAATTATCAAGGTAACAATTCTTACAACAATAATAATAATAATTTTCCACCTTTGAGAGAGTTAGTGTCTAATCAAGGAAAGCTAATGGATAACCTATCTAAGAAATTGGCATCTAATGATAGATGCTAGAAAATATAAATAATAGAATGGATAATTTCTCTACTACGATCAAGAATCAAATTAGCTTTAATAAAATGATTGAATCTCAGTTAAATCAAATAGCTGCTGCTGTTTCTACTACTAACCCCGGTATACCATCACAACCGGAAGGATTAGAATCTGCAAATCTTGTAGACATGTTTGATGCAGGTAACTACTGGAGTAACCCCGTCACTGAAGTAACTACTGACCTTCTGCCGGTCAACAGAGGCGATCCAGGACGCCCCGTCATACCGATCTCCATCGGCATGGTGGACTTCCCAGAAGCACTATGTGACTTTGGCTCTAGCGTCAACATTATGCCCAGGGTACTCTATGAAAAATTCTTTACATATCCTTTATCAGAGACAACCATGTATTTGCAGTTTGCAGATCAGTGAATAAGTTTTCCAAAAGGAATATTGAGGAACCTTTGTGTCCGAGTTGGTACCTTATATGCCCCAGTAGACTTCGTGGTGATAGAGATCAGTAATGATGAGAGGGCACCCAAAATCTTAGGGAGGCCATTCTTGAACACCTCGGGAGCTGTCATCTACGCTAGTGCTGCCAAGATCAGTTTCTACATCAAAGGGAGAAAGGAGACATTTTTCTTCAAGAACAAGACTACACAAATCCTAGAGCAATCTCGACATGAATCAAGGAAGAGGACCAATAGGAGGAACAAGAACAAGCAAGTGTGGACCGAGTCAGCAAAGATGGTCACTGCAGTTCATGGAGGTCAAGATCATCGACATAAGTCACCGTTTCTAACCAAGAAGGATGACCCAGGAATGCCAAGCATCTATTGCTCCATAAATGGATACAACTTCTACAAAACGACTCGCGACACCGGATCGGGCGTCAACATAATGGCCGCAGTCACCTATCGGCTCTTGTTCGGAACTATGCCCCTAAAACCAATATACATTCAGGTCCAGATGGCAGATCAGACATTTTGAGAGGTTAAAGGTATAGTAACTGACGTCCCTATCAAAATAGACGATCATTTTGTCTACACAGACTTTCAGGTTATTGACATGGGAGAAGACGAGTACGATCCACCCATCATCCTTGGAAGACCGTTCCTCAGCACCCTTAAAGCAATCATCTATATTGGAACTGGAGAAGTCCATGTGCACTTCCCCTCACAGAAGGTACGCCGCTATTTTACTGACCCTAATTATATCGTTGAAGACTCTAAGCAGGTCAGGACAAGAAGAAAACGACGCAACCGCAACTAGAGGAGGGAAATCATCAAGGATGGATGGGCAGACTATGAAGGAGAAGTGATAAGGTCTGAAGACATACAGTTTAAATAGAATTTTCTAGAGGAGACCGTAGCACCGAGTCAGATGTGGAAAGAGAAGATAACTATACATGAAGAGGAGGCACCGCCAGAAGTACCGACTACGCCACCCAATGAATCCTAGGACAACTAGAGAACGGAGAGTCCCGTTCGGAGGACATAAAAACACCGAACGCCTTGCCAAGAGGTAAACTTGGTAGTTATCCTTTCTCTTTTAATTATTAAAATAGTTTGTTTAGTTAATCATGTTCATACTATCTTAAAAAGAAAATAAAAATGTAAAAAAAAAACAACAGTAAGCCCCATGTAAGTATACGAGTGGCATGAAACCCATAAGTACATTCACTGTGGTGGCATAAAAATAAAATAAATATTTCTTTTCTGCTTTATAAAACAAAAATATAAAAATAGAGAGTAACATTTATTGAGGAGGCTTAACATGATAAAGGCTAGATATTTATGCGAACACTTAATCAGTTCCACAAAGTTTTGTTGTCTATTTGAGCTCCACAGAATTTAAGAATCAAGAAGACTAGCAGAAAGAGGACATTCTAATCGCTGTCAAGATATTGCCGACTTTCAAATACACCTCTGCCACCTGCTAGCTACATCAAAAGAAATTACGTCAAAATTCAGCTTGGGGAAGAGCACCCCCATTTATCCCGCTAAGTATTTCTATCTATCTTTATACTTATACTATATTAAAATATAACTATACATTACTATGGAAAACGAAATAAAGATTTTATGCTTTATATATATATATCTTTTGCTTAGTGTGTTTAATAAATAAATAAAGTGGCTATGCTAAACTGAATCTTAATAATAAAACTCTAGCATGGATATGATGAATAGTTGCTCTACCTATTTTTTAAAATTTGAAGTTCTCTCTCTCAAGTTTAGACATAACTGTTATAATTTAAAGCTTGCTCTAAACCTAAACTTGTGGGAAGAAAACTAGATCTGAAGTCTAAGTTGTTAACGGATATGATATGGGAAGGTTGAGCTGTTGTTTATCTGTTCCTAGAGATGCTAGAATTCTGGAGAATTTTATCTTTTAAAATCTTTAAAATATTACATGATGAGTTCCTATATGATGAGAGTTTAAATTCCTACCACAGCCATATATACATGCTTGCTAGACTTTGAGCCACACATTTACTTTTACTACTTATGAGCATTGAGTGTGGTCAAGCTGTGTAGACCCTTAGGAGCTTGTCATGTGGTTAAAATCAAGATTCACTTGCACGTTCACTCACACATGCTGCTTCTACTCCGGAAGTACCATCCATATATATCCACTCATTTCCATCTCCAGAACCACCCAAAAATATTCTACTCCTAATCCGGGAGAGAATAGCCAAAAACATTTATGTTTTCTCCTGTAAAATAAATGCTCAAGTTATCTTGGTTACTACCACTTGCTATATTATTTTAGGAGATGAATGCTCTAAAAAAAGAGATACAAGGAAATAAAAAGGGGCAAGTGCCCGGAACCTCAAAAGAAGAAAAGAAAAAAGTGAGACGAGAGGTAAAAATGGACAAGTGTCCGACAGTAGAATTAGGGGGTACAAGATACCCACTTGAGAGGAAAGAAAAACAAAATATAGAGCATCTCATTCTCCTCAAAAAGTTTCAAAGAGCAAGAAAGGTATGTATCCCCTCAAAAGAGCAAAAGTAGAATTAGACTTTCACCATTATTTTTACCATTGTTATCACCATCATCACCATACACCATTCATTCGCCACACATACACATCACCGGTGTACATCTAAGCTCATTCTCACCTGAAAACCAAAGGTTCCTTTTATCACTAATGCAGTCTAAACAAAGTTATATGGAAAGGTGCCAGAGGTAAAAAAACATTGAAAACTTAGAAGCAGATTCTCCACCACGACTTGGTATAACAAGGCATATATAACTACAGCTTTTTTTTCTTTCATGCAAACTTTAAGCAACAAAATTGTGTTTCCACATCAGCAAATAGAATTAAGTGGCTCTGTATACAGACAATGCAAATCATCAATAAAGAAACTAGCTAGTTGTAAGAGAGGAGAAAGACAGAGAGAAAATAAATTAGGGTCTCTCTATCAATCTGTAAATAAATTAGGGATCTAGGAGGTTCAGGCTTGGGCTAACTTGCAAATCATGAGGACATAAAAACAGGGACAACTGGACAAGTAAGCAGTGCCATCCTGCTGCCGTGCGATGATTTGCTTATTGCATCACTGTTGACAGCATTTAAAGAAAGCAAACAACTTTTCTGGATGGAGTAGCTCCGTGCTGATGCTAGAGGAAGAACTGAAAAAACTTTAAGAATATTAGTGTTTAAGATCCTTGGCTGATCCAAATTTATAGCAGTACCAACACGCAGAATAGATTTCAAAAAAAAAACGTGCAGAATAGAGGCACAACAAATCTTAACAGGAACAGATTTGCACTCTATACATGACCCAACAGCTCTTTATATTAGACAGTGGAAATAATGACAATAATTCTCAGGCAAACAACTCCTTGTATTAGATTATTTAGTAAACTGAAACTCAAAATGAGAATCATGTATGGCTCATAATTAAACTAAAACAAGAGCAAGCAGCAAAGTTGCATATGCATAGAACAAAATGGGTTTCTCTGATTACAACTATCCCTACATAAAAATTTCCAGACAATGCTATATCCCTACAACCTATGAAGTCAATGAATTATTTTTTGAAAGGGAAAAAATAATCCAAAGCATGTATCTTTTAAGTCAATGAATCCATATGAAGTGCAGGCACCAATCAGATAGAGGGGAATGGGAAAATCATACCTACCAGAACATAAAAGATCAAAGCGCTACTTCACTGCATCCTGAAAGAATCTGCTTGAACTCTCTGTAGTTCAAGGACTACTTCCTTATTGAGCCGGGTTATTCAGCACCTTTTGCAGCACATGAAAATAAACTTGGAAATGACATGAAAATTGGCAATCACACAGCTCATAAGCGGAGATAAGATAATGTAAGGGAACACGCGACATAAGCACCTAATTTTTGCAAACTCTAACCATGAGCAATCATCACAACTTTAAATAATGTACGTGAAGTGGACATCAAATTGCAATGGGAGTTAAAACAAGTGATCCTCATCCTTGTCATAAGCAGATGAAAAGGACAGGTTGCATCAGTGTATGGGAAGAAAAAAATGTTAGGAAATAAATGCATAAAGCACTAAAAACCAGATTAGCTTCTCTGTTTGACACATAATAAAGTATAAAGAAACTGTAATTCCTTGGTAAATTTGATCGCAACAAGATAATGCTATGGGTGTTGAGAAAAATTTCAAACAGAGAAGATAATGTTATTGTACTCAACAGTTTCACATGAATCCTGCAAAGCCAGTCCTATCATTCTATCAATGAAATGCAAGTCATACTATAAGTCAAAAACAGATATATTTCATATTACTAACTTCATGTATATTTCATATTACTAACTTTAGGTATATTTCATATTACTAACTTCTGATATACAGAGGATGCTCCAAAAAAGATGGAATATTATACAAAAGCCCAAGTACTAAAGCTCCAAAAATGATTTTACAGTGCTTGATAGCCAAATGATGCATCTAGACAATTCACACATGAAGGGAGGTGGCATACCTTGCTGCCATGAATGGAGTAGCCTTTGAACCTTTGCCTTCCTAGTGCCTGGTGCCAGAGAGAGGAAAGTCTGAAAAGGAGAAATAATAGGTCAGTCCAACTGTACAAGATCTGGGCGGCTAGGAGGGAAAGGAAAAAGGCAGTGGCCAGTGAGAGATTCAAGCTGCAGCTGTCTGATTCATTGTTCCATGAACAAAATGATGACAGATCTGGTGCGTGCAAACTTACCCAAAGACAAATTGGAGAGACGTCACCGGAGGAGGACGATTCCTTGGCTGGTGGAGACGGAGAGGACGAGATTCAAGAGGCAAGGCGACTTGAGGGCGAGGGCGACCTGACCTTGGGGCGCCGTCCAGTACTCCAGTGAGGGCGGCTGGTAGTGAGAGCAGAGGGCGGGTGTGTCCTCTGCAGGAGGCCACGGTGGCTAGGGGCTGAGAGCTGGCGAGCGGCCGCCGGGCAGAGGTTGGACTTACTGACGCCGGAGTCACCGATGAGCACCACCTTGAAGAGGTAGTCGTACTCGTCCTCCACCCGGTACCCACCTCCATTGGTTGCCATTGCTTCCCTTCCCCTCCCCAGGCAGTGAGCTGCCGCTGGTGTCTTTGGGACAGGGGTGGCCGTGGGTGAGAAGGGACGCAATAGGGATGTGCGGCGGCTGGTGGAGAGGAGGGGCCGAGAGAGGAAGGTGGGGTTAGGGTTTTGTACCTCATTTATATATGCGAATATGTATTGGGCTCTAGTTGGATATCCATTAGGGCGGGATGGTTTCTTAAAATAGAAAAAAAATATTTTAATATCGGGGAAGGCTCACTGGCTAATCGCCGGTCCGTTTCCGTCGAAGTCGCAAGTCGCGCATTTATTCGCGTGCTACGCGGCCAATGGGGAACCTGAGACCTTGCCCTCGCGCGTAGCCTCCTCTACCACTCCACCTATCACTCAATTGTGTCTATATTAGAGTTTAGTTCCCCACATATTATCCTAAACCGAGCATATATTGATTATTTGAGGCCCTAAACGGATTCCAATGGAAAAGTTATCAACTACAAAGTTTCATAACTTTTCAAGATCTACAACTTTTATATTGGTAGTTTCTCCATCCGAGGTCATTTACAAAATTTGAATTTCAAATTTGAGAAATTCAAACGTAGTTTTCGACGACAAGATGATTTTAAATGAAAAAATTATCAACTATCAAGTTTTATAACTTTTCGAGATCTACAACTTTCATTTTGATGGTTTTTTCATAGGCGTTTTTTTACTTGGTCCTGCCAATTTATTTTTACAGACGTTCTTTAATTGAAACCGCCAGTAAAAATTAAATTCCGTCGCCAGCATAGAGCTTCTTTGTACTAGTGTATGTTATTGAAACTTTTTAATAGTTATTTTCACTTTTACAATTTTTTTAAAAAATAAAATAGACAAAAACATGTGTTGACGTGGCCTATATCAAGTGCAATAGGTGGCCCAACTACAAGACAAAAAAATATAAAAAAAACATATGTTCACGTGGCAAAAGACCTTGTTAACATGGAAAGTTTTTTAAACAATTTAATAAAATAACTTGTGACACACAAATAGGCCTTGTGACATAGAAAATATTGTCACTAGATGAAATCAGACTTGTTAAATGACATTTATTGTGACATACAACTTTTAATTGACACTAAGTCACTATGTCTAAAATATAATGTCACAAAATAGATGATATAGTAACATTCTTACAATTGTCATACTTAAAACGTTAAAAAGCCATGTATTTCTTGTAGTGCATCTTGATTTGACTTATTGATTTGTTTCTTTGGATCCATGGTTTGACTATGCAACAAATGTCTTGTAAGTATGTATATTTTATCTGCCACCTATGAGCTCCAGATATAAAGCCTTATTAGAGTAGGGTGAGAGAGAGTAATGTCACTATGCTTTATACTACAAATATCACATATTTTGAGAGAAGGCATATACCATCACTGCCTTGGTAAGGATCCAGAAATACCACAAAAGAGAGATATAATAGAGTCATACAAGGAATCTTTGAGTTTTATTTGAAAATCTGCAAAAACTTTAGAGCTATAGCTGATCAAGAATAAGAGACATGGCACTTGATTGGACCGTTCTATCTTTTAACTACTCAGGATGGAAGTGACGGTTACAAGTCCCATGATGAAAGGTAAAATGTATAAGTTTTAAGTCTTGATAGTTTACTCTAACTCAGAGATGAGACCTCATTTAAAAGCATGAGTACCGTCAATTTTCAAAGGCATTACAACAACTTCTGATCCATCGCTGAGATTATCCTTGCTCAGGGATGCGCAAGAGGTAAGCTTGGGGGAGTTTGTTGATGGTCCTTATGTATCAAATTTAATTATCAAATAAACAAAGAAAAGGATCCAAATAAATCAACATCTAGACTTAGGGTTTTATCTGACAGAATTTCCACGAGTTTTGGTGTTTGTCTATTTCTGCAGGGGGTAATCAGAAAATATGGAAGAAAGGCCCACATGTTGGGATTACATAGAGATATCAACATGCAGCGCAATTATCTTACATCTAGAAGAAGACTCCAGAAGCCACTGGAACGAAGCGGAGGCCGAACGGGGCCTGGCCCTAGGCGCCTGCCTAGGAGACCAGGGCGCCCGCCCCCCTTCTGAGTCCAATCAGGACTCTCTTTCAGGATTGAGCTCCACTGACCTAAAGGATCAAGGATAACCGTTCAATCAATGTCGGTTTGATCCGACAGCCCATATTCACTTGAAGGAACTATAAAACCAGACCCCCTGGCCCCTGGAGGAGAGAGCCTCTCAACCCTAATTCATTATTCTTCAAGGGAGAAGAAGCCTCTGATCAAGCCTAGAGCCACCACATCAATTAGACATCTAGATTAGCATAGCTACATAGGATTAGAACTAGAAGGAGTCAATCTTCGATTGGTTTCCGGATCTGTCAAGAGGATTCTTGGTAATTCTCTAATTGTTCTTCTAATTGTTCATCTTTGTTCTTCAATATTATGAATATGACTTTGTTTTACTTCAATATATTACCTATGACTTTGCTCTACTTGTTTATATTCAAGATTATATTGTTCTTAGTTTATCATAGTTATATACTTGGCTTAGTTAGATTGGATTTATATACATGTTTAGGATCGTATAGCGTTTATCCATCGGATCCATGGGTAAATGATAGATATTGTGTAGGCGTGGTGCTTATACCGTATTTATTTGCGATTGTACCCAATATGCCAGATCGTGGGGTAGTTCGTGATAGTGACAGCTTCATTGATTCTTATATAGTCCCCCTCTCGTGTATTGGGCTGGCAGAGCAACATTACTACAGGAGAGTGATTGCTATGTTTCTCATATTCCTTGCTAATATCACTACGCAGGGGCGTAGTCCTGTCTCGCAATGATTGCTAAGTATACTTGCACTAACTATGATAATGCTAGACTATATAGTTGAGAATAACTTAGGAAATATTCTTGTACTTCGTTCTAATACAATGCTAATGACTTGCTAGAATATCTAATTGAGGTGCTTATCATATTTATTATGTGGCTAAGTTATGCTGATCAGATTAATTATCTTGTCACTATTCATTACTTTATATATCCTTTATGTGACATTTATCCTTGTATGAAAGAGTTAGATAAATTTTCTCAATTATACATGCAATGATATATACTCAATCTCATATTCCATTCTATAATCAACACTGATGATTACTAATCCCTTCCCAGTAGTAAAAATATAAATAACGATACGTGGAATACTTCCCGGTTAAAATGCTACATCGGTATTAATCTGTGCGCTTGCAGATCCCATTTATTATTTGTTTAGATGAGCAATTGCATATTTCAATACCGCGTCTCTCATGTCATGCTGGGGATAACAACTTGGCTTAAGTGGTATAAGGGATAGGTTTGACATTTTTGGCACTGTTATCAGAATTAGAAAACTAAGTCTACTTTTGGTAATGATGTTAAGAATACCCAACAATGTCTTCTCTAGGAACTTGTGAGGAAAGAGCTGGTTTGATGCATAGCATCCGGTGTTGATTGCCTCAGCTCACATCTTCTCCGAAGTGTTGTACTCATCAAGCATGGTTTTTGCCAACGTGATCAATGTCCAGTTCTTTCTTCCTACTACCTCATTTTGTTGTGGTGTGTATGTTGACGAGAATTCATGTTTGATCCCAACTTCATCATAATACTCTTCTATGTTGGTGTTGTCAAGCTCTTTCCCATTGTCACTCCTTATTTTCTTGATCTTGACATCAGATTGATTTTGGGCTTTCTTTGCAAACTTCTTGAATATTGATGCAACTTCGGCCTTGTCTTGCAAGAAGAATGTCCATGTTTACCGTGAGTAGTCATCCACTATGACCAAGAAATATGTGTTGCCACCAAGACTAGCATATGTGGTTGGACCAAACAAATCCATGTGTAATAGCTCAAGCTCTCTTGAAGTAGAGAGATAGGCCTTGGTTGGATGAGTGTTTTCCACTTGCTTGCTGGCTTGACATGCACTAGATAATTTGTTCTTCTCAAATGTCACATCCTTCAAGTCTCTAATCAATTCTTTCTTCATCAACTTCTTGAGTGTGCCCATTCCAACATGTGCTAACCTTATATGCCATAACCACCCAAGTGAAGTCTTGGTGAATAAGCAAGTCTTGATGTCAACTTCTTCAGAGGAGAAATCAACTAGATATAAGTTGTTGTGCTGGAAGCTTTTGAATACCATTTCGTTGTCATCCTCCTTGGTCACTATCACTTCTTTCTTGTTGAATAGGCATTGGAAACCAAGATCACAAAGTTGTCCAACCGAAAGCAAGTTGAAGCTTAGTGAAGACTCATAGAGCACATTAATGATGGAGTTGTCATTTGATATAGCAATCTTTCCTAGACCCTTGACCTTGCCTTTTGAATTTTCACCAAATGTGATCTTCTCTTGATTATCTACATCTTTATCAAGTGAGGTGAACATCTGGGGATCTCTGGTCATATGTTGAGTGCAACCAGTATCAATTACCCAATGTGATCCACCGGTCTGGTAGTTCACCTACACACAAGAGATCAAGCTTGAGTTTTGGGGACCCACAATTGCTTAGGTCCCTTAACCTTCTCAACTAGTTGCTTTGGCACCCAAATCTTCTTTGGCCTTTGCTTGTTGGGCGCCCCCATGAAGCTAACCTTGACCTTGCCACTCTTGTCTTGCCTTACAATGTAGTGAGGATTGAAGGCAAATGGTATTGCACGCTTGGGCAAAAGAGGTGGTAGTGGTGCCTCACACTCATGAGCAACGTGACCCTCTTGTCCACACTCAAAGCATCTATTTGGCTTGGGCTTGCTTGGTTGATCATGAGTTGCTAGTGACTTGATAAGCTTGCTATGTTGAGCCTTGTAGCCAATTCCACTCTTGTCCATCTTCTTGATAGTGTTCATGAAGAGCTCACTTTGTAGATCCTTCCCTCTAGTGAACTTGGCTAACCTGTTGGTGAGATATTCCTTCTCAATCTTGAGCTTGTTGTTCTCTTGAGTTAGCCTCTTGATGATTGGGTCATTCTTGCTTTCTAACTCTTCCAAGATGAAGGACACATCTTCTTCTTGCTTGTCATACAACAAACCAAGCTTGAGATATTGATTTTCTTCTTTGAGATTCTTGATCTCATAAGCAAGGTCCTTGTCTTTATCAAGTGACTCAATCACCACGGTGTTGTGCTTGGCTTGCACTTGCAACTCTTTCTTGAGCTTGTCATTCTCACACTTGATCTTTGCATTTTCTTCATTGATCATGATAGTGTCCTCATAGCTCTCAGCCAGTACCACATTCTTGCCTTTGCAACTAACACCTTTGCTAATGCTCTCCACAAGTAAGCCATCATAAGATGTGGCTACATCAAGCTTAGCAACATGGTTAGTAGTAACATATGTTTCACTAATAGCAAGATCATAAGCTAGTTCAAGATTGTCATTGTTTGCTTTTAGAGTGGTCAACTCTTCCTTCAAAGCTCTATGTCTAGTAATGAGCTCATCATGCACACTCTCAAGTTTATCATGTTTTTCTTTGAGCTCTTTTAGAGAGAGTTTGAGCTCCTTGAGCTTAGTGGTCATCATCTCATTTTGGTCTCTAAGCTCATCACTAGATTTAAGCTTTGCAAGAGATTCATTTTCATTCTCTAGCTTATCATTTTCATTTCTAGCCTTTCTTATGAGGATGATGGCGATGGAGCATCAATGGCAATGGCGGCAACCTTCTCATTATCACTTTCATTGCCGGAGGAGTCACCACTTGAGCTTTCAATGTCGGTGAGCCAATCACCAACAATGTAAGCCTTGCCATTCCTCTTCTTGTGGTACTCCTTGCCACCTCTCTTCTTGAATGCCTTCTTGTTGCTCTTCTCATCATCACTTGAGTCATCTTGCTCCTTGTTCTTCTTCTTGTACATGTCCTTCTTGGATTTAGGACATTGATGAGCAAGATGACCAAGTTCACCACAATTATAGCAATCCATATTGGAGATGGGCTTCCTCTTGCTACTTGTGAAGAACTTCTTCTTCTTGGAGTCAAAGTTGACTCCATTCTTGTTGAGCTTCTTCAACATCTTGGTTGTTCTTCTCACCATGAGGGCAATGGAACCATCATCATCACTTGAAGTTGATGACTCAACTTCAATCTTCTTTGAATTTCCCTTGTGAGAAGCCTTGAGGGCCAAGTCCTTCTTCTCTTTCTTGGCTGATGAGGAGCTATCTTGGGGGTTCATGTGCATGTACATCTCATGAGCATTGATCTTCTCCAAGATGGATGTCGGTGTGGCGGTTGAGAGATCGCCTTGGTGAAGCACAGTAACTATGTGCCCATATTTCTCAATGGGGAGGACACATAGTATCTTCCTTGCTACATCTGCCGGACTCGTTTGATTGAGACCAAGTCCATTTAGCTCATCTACAATGACATTCAAGCAGGAATACATTTCATTAGCATTTTTGTTGGGAAGCATCTCAAATGTATTAAGCTTGCTCATGACAAGATGAAAGTGCTCCTCACGCTCACTCTTGGATCCCTCATGGAGCGCACAAAGTTCCTTCCATAGTTCATGGGCGGTTTTGTGGTTCCGCAAATGATTGAACACCTCTTCACAACGACCTCTAAAGATGTGGTTTTTGGCCTTTGCATTCCACTTCTCGTTTTCTTGCTCTAGTGGAGTAAGAGCGGTGTCCTTGGCCAGAGGGGTGAACCCTTCGGTCACAGCTTTTAGGCATTTGACATCGCAAGCTTCGAGGTATGACTCCATCTATATTTTCCAATACGGAAAGTCATCACCATCGAACATGGGTGGCGGTCCATCCCCGTTAGACATCTTTCTCTAGGCGGTGAAACCTAAATAATGAGCACTAGGCTCTAATACAAATTGAAAGGATCAAGATGCCCAAGAGGTGGGTGGATTGGGTTTCTCTAAAAATTTAAGCAACCTATAATCTCCAATTCAACCCCTTTTGCCTAGGTGTGTTCTAGAGAGTGCTGACCATGTGGGAGATGATCCCAAATGCACCCTCCACCGGGACGCGGATGCTGGAGGAGCAGGTGCCCGCCTCGGAGATCAACACCCGAGTCTCGAGGATAATATCCTCGGATTTGAAGAATTATCGGGTGATACCGATGCGTCCCGACAGGGACTACATCTCTCTGGTAAGGCATTTCCATCTTATTTCCTGCTTCGTCATCCCTTTCTTCATTCTGGCCTTCATTTAGGTTGCCATCTACTCACAGTGGATGGGCGGTTTCAGGTACGCCCTGCCCCCTAGTCCTGGAAGACAAAGAGATCCGGGCCTCGAACCGGGCCAAGAACGAGGAGCAACAGCGCCTGAAGAAGGAGAAGAAGAAGAAGAAGGTGAAAAAGGCAAAGAAGGTGGAAGCCTCTGCCAATCGCTGCTGCGAGGCCAAAAAGGCGGGGCTCCCCGAGCCTGAATCCTCTGAGACTTCGATCTTGGAGGTAGAGGGCGGGGAGAACTCGCATTGGCTAAACGAACTCCTTGATGAGGAGGAGGAGGATGAAGAGGTCCCCCCAGCCAGTGGTGGGACAGAGGCCCTAGGGGGGTCGCAGATTCTAGGGGGCGCAAAGGCTGCCCCGTACATCATTGTTGACGAGGGCGGGGATGAAACCCCTCAAGGGGGTTCGGTTCCCCCAGATACCTAGGAAGGGGAGAAGACGCCGGACGGTGAGCCTAAGGTGCCCGTATGGCCAGAGGGTCCGACCGAGCCTCGTCCGGAGACGGAGGCGGATGTGGAGGGCTCGGTGGAGGCGCCAAAGGCTAGGACAGCCGTTGGGGCCACCGTGACCCTAGGGGCGGCGACGGGCGCCTGCCCGATGACCCACGGAACCCAGGGAGCGCCAGGCTCCCAGAACAACGCTACGCCCCAGGGAAGGTAAGTGCCTGATCAAGGCTCTTATTTTCTTTTTTGTTTTTCTTTTTCTTCTTATCTCTGTCGTCTCTTTGCCAGCCGGAAGCAGAAAGCAGTGCCAGTGGGGCTAGCGCCCCTAAAGGTAGTTAAGAGGGGCACAGTCGAACCCTGGGTCAGCAAGGCCTAGGTCGCCACCCCCTTGACCCGCGAGGCGTCGCGGGCGAAGACGCCGGACCCCCAGGCGGGGGAGGTCGAGGCGCCGAGGTCCCAGGAACCGGAAGGGACAGTCCTAGCTCTTGGGGTCATTCCCCATTCTGGTGATATCGACCTAGGGGCGAGTCAAGGCCCAGGCAGACCGAGGAGGGTCATGCTGAGACGGCCCTTAACACGGTGCCCCCAGCAAGGCCCCACGGAAAAGGCCTAGCCCGACCAGAGGCCCCTTGAGGAGAAGGAGGGAATGACACATCTTGGGGCAAGGCCCCTGTGATCTACCCTGACCACGAAGATCCAGAGGGGAGGGCCAGGTTTGTCCTGGATAACCCGTTAGAGGCTTACCTCTGGCAGGGTCTCGAGGAATGTGGGTTTGCCAGTGTCGAGGCAATCAACTGGGCATCCGAGCTCGTGAGCCGAGACATGTACAAACTTGCCCAGGTAAGATCGCCTCCCTTTTTATGATGCATATTTTATTTATATCTTTCCATTGATCTTATGTGTGGTACTCTATCTTGCGGGCGATCAAGGCTACATCCCAGGAGAAGTCCAACTTCCTCCGACGGGAGCGGGACGCATGGGTAGCCTGGCCAAATGAGAGTGCTGCTTGGGAAGCGGCCGAGGGGGAACTCACGAAGGAGTGCGAGGTATCCGCCGACCTCCGGCGGAAGTGTTCCAGGCTTGAGACCAAGGCTTAAGAAGCTCGAGAAAAGGTCACTCCTCTGGAGAAGAGGGTAAGCGACCTTGTCTAGGAGTCTCTGGAGCGGAACGCTACTGTCGATAGATACCAGGGCGAGGTCGTCCGGGTGGAGACCCTACTTGCCCAGAAGGTCCTTGCCCTGGACCAAGCTCAGGATGAGCTTGCCGAGGCTCGGGGCCAGGTGTCACTTTGCAGGGGCATGCAGAAGAGAACCAAAAATGAGCTGAAGCTAAAAGTCATACCCTTACCTTAGTTATTAGTGTTTTTTAGATTTGTGCCTTACTTTTCCCCTTTTACCAAAGAGCTGGAGGGGAAGGTGGTCGAGGCGGTCTCTGTAGCCGACGCCTTATGGAATTCCCTTGATGCCGAGGCGGCGAAACGCTCGGCGTTGGAGGCCGTTGTCGCCTCGGCATGCGAGGGACTTAGGGTCGAAGCAGGCCCACCGGGGTCTTCTCTACGGGGCCGCGTCGAGGCTCTGTATTCCCAGGCCGAGGAGATGCTGAGGGAGGCTCTCCGCGCTGGGGTGAAGAAAGACCTAGCCGTGGTGAGCTCTCACTACGTCGGCATTGACTTGCTGGCGGTTAGTGAGGGCTACGTTCTTCCCGACGACGAGGCGGAGGCCTAGGAGGAAGTGCAGAAGCTCGCCGACATCGTGGAGGCCCCAGGAGACGCCCTAGCCACCTTCTTCGATGCCAAAGTAGAGCTTCCCCCCTCGGTGCGCAGCATCCTAGGCAGTCAGGGCAGTGAAGCCCTTGTATTAATTATGTTTTTTTGTAAACATCAGAAGCCAGTGAGCTCTTCCTTTTGTAGACTTAATATCTATATGAAATATGAATGTTTTCCTTTTAAAAGTTCTTTGCATTTTTCTTTTGTCCTAGGGCCGACCCTGCCTCGGTAGCACGAGTTTGGGTGAGCCACCAAGGGTCTGAGTTTTTAGTTAGAGTCTCCCGAGCCCAAGTCTCTTTCCTCTTCTTAGTGTTCTAAAATCCGAGCAAATTTGTCTCCTGATCCTAAGGGGTGAGTAGAAAGTGTCTTAGCCCATGGGCGTGGATCTGCTTTCAAGCTCATTCCTTCTTAAGACTTAGGTGATAAATCTGTGGTTCTTAGTTTCTTAAGAAAGGAAAGAAGATCTTGGGTCGGGGAATTCTAACTTATGCAAAAAAATTAGGGTCATCACAGGGGGTTCCCCCTGTGTAGCCCCCGAGGGAGGTTCGAACTCTGTAGGGCAGAGCCGAGGCTCACTCTTTAAAAGGAAACAGACATGTAATTCATATCTTTTATTATTTCTTTGGGGCAAAGTACAAATGGTTCCTTTACAAGACTTAAGGGTAGAAGCAACATAGGTGTTCAATGTTCCATGCGTTGTTGTAAACCTCCCCCTCCTCATTGGCGAGTTTGTACGTGCCGGGTCGGAGAACTTTGGCGATGACGAAGGGTCCTTCCTAGGGAGGCGTGAGCTTGTGGCAGACCTTGTTGCTTTGCGTGAGCCTCAGCACCAAGTCGCCGACTCGAAAGGCTTGGCCTTCGGACTCATCGAGCGTGGTAGCGTCGGAGGGCCTGCTGGTACTTGGCAGAATGTAGAAGGGCTACATCCCTGGCCTTGTCCAGCTGGTCCAACGCATCTTCTTGGAACGTCTTGTAGCTATTTTTGTTGTAAGATTGTACCCTTGGAGACCCATACTCCAAGTCCGTGGGGAGGACAGCCTCGAACCCGTAGACCATGAAGATTGGGGTGAAGCCTGTGGCTCAGATTCGGGAAGTCCTTAGACTCAAAATGACAGCTGGTAGCTCTTTGAGCCACCTCTTTCTAATCTTGTTCAGCTGGTAGAAGATCCTGGGCTTTAGACCTTGGAGGATCATGCCATTTGCACACTCTACCTACCCATTGGTCTTTGGATGAGCCACTGCTGCCCAGTCCACACGTTTGTGGTGTGTGTCGTAGAAATCTAGGAACTTTCGACCGGTGAACTGTGTGTCGTTATCCATGATAATGGAGTTGGGTACTCCAAATTGGTGGATAATATCTGTGAACAACAGCACTGCCTATTCGGCCTTGATTCTTGCGATGGGTCGGACCTCAATCCACATGGAAAACTTGTCGATCATGACAAGCAAGTGGGTGAAGCCCCCGGGCGCCTTCTGCAAAGGCCCGACGAGGTCGAGGCCCCAAACAGGTTCGGACGATCTGAGTGGCGTCTACCACAGCGGTGAGCCAGTAGAAACCTTGTCGGAAGGCATTTCCTACTAGCGTCCAAGGTGCCGCATGATAACCGCAAGCCCCCGAGTGTATCTCCTGAAGGAGTTTTACTCCTTCCTGATGGGTGATGTAGCGCATGAGAATGCCTGAGGGGCTGCGCTTGTACATCTTGCCATTGAGAAGCACAAAAGCCTTGGCACGGTGAGCTACTCGCTGTTGGGTATTCTTAACATCATTACCAAAAGTAGACTTAGTTTTCTAAATCTGATAAGGGTGCCAAAAATGCCAAACCTATCCCTTATACCACTTAAGCCAAGTTGTCATCCCCAGCATGACATGAGAGACGTGGTATTGAAATATGCAATTGCTCTTCTAAATAAATAATGAATGGGATCTGCAAGCGCACAGATTAATACCGATGTAGCATTTTAACCAGGAAGTATTCCAGGTATCGTTATTTATATTATTACCACTGGGAAGGGATTAGCAATCATCAATATTGATTATAGAATAGAATATGAGATTGAGTATCTATCATTGCATATATAATTGAGAACATTTATCTAACTCTTTCATACAGGGATAAGTGTCACATAAAGATATATGAAGTAATGAATAGTGACAAGGATAATTATTCTGATCAGCATAACTTAGCCACATAATAAATATGATAAGCACCTCAATTAGATACTCTAGAAAGTCATTAGCATGGTATTAGAACGAACTACAAGAATATTTCCTAAGTTATTCTCAACTATATAGTCTAGCATTATCATAGTTAGCGCAAGCATACTTAGCAATCATTGTGAGACAAGACCACGCCCATGCATAGTGATATTAGCAAGGTAAATGAGAAACATAGCAATCACTCCCATGTAATAATGTTGCTCTGCCAGCCCAATGCATGAGAGGGGGACTATATAAGAATCAATGAGGCTGTCACTATCACGAACTACCCCATGATCTGGCATATTGGGTACAATCGCAGATAAATATGGTATAAGCACCACGCCTACACAATATCTATCATTTACCCATGGATCCGATGGATAAATGCTATAAGATCCTAAGCATGTGTATAGATCCAATCTAACTAAGCCAAGTACATAACTATGATAAACTAAGAACAATATAATCTTGAATATAAACAAGTAGAGCAAAGTCATAAGCAATATATTGAAGTAGAACAAAGTCATATTCATAATATTGAAGAACAAAGATAATTAGAAGAACAATTAGAAGCACAATTAGAGAATTACCAAGAATCATCTTGACAGATCCGGAAACCAATCGAAGATTGACTCCTTCTAGTTTTAATCCTATGTAGCTATGCTAATCTAGATATCTAATTGATGTGGTGGCTCTAATCTTGATCAGAGGCTTCTTCTCCCTTGAGGAATAATGAATTAGGGTTGAGAGGCTCTCTCCTCCAGGGGCCAAGGGGTCTGGTTTTATAGTCCCTTCAAGTGAATATGGGCCGTTGGATCAAACCGACATAGATTGAATGGTTATCCTTGATCCTTTAGTTCGGTGGAGATCTTTCCCGAAAGAGAGTCCTGATTGGACTCTAGAGGTGGGCGGGCGCCCAGGTCAACTGGGCGGGCGCCCAGTGCCTGGCCCCGTTCGGCCTCCGCTTCCTTCTCGTGGCTTCTGGAGTCTTCTAGATGTAATATAATTGCGCGGCCTGTTGATATCTCTATGTAATCCTGACGTGTGGGCCTTTCTTCCGTATTTCCTGATAACCCCCTACAGAAATAGACAAACACCAAAACTCATGGAATTCTATTAGATAAAACCCTAAGTCTAGATGTTGATTTTATTTGGATCCTTTTCTTTGTTTATTTGATAATTAAATTTGATACTTAAGGACCATCAACACTCGCCACACCTCGGCTTAGTCTAGGGGTAGAGTGACATCGACGAGGCGCTGCAAGAGAGGGTAACGCCGGTCCGGTAGGTCGTCTGGTGTGGGTACCTCGGGCTCAATGTCCATCGCTTCTAAATCAGGAGCCGCAGAGGCCTTGGAACTCAGAGCTGGGTTAGCCGGGGTGTGATCCGAGCCTCCATCTTCTTTGCGGTCGACGGACGGCTTGTAGAGGTCGCTGACAAAGACGTCTGGTCAATGATAAGCCTAAAGTCACCTCGGACATCAAGCCACTTGATCCCAAGTTTGATCGTGATGTGGAGTCCATTAACAAGGGCCTCATACTCCGCCACGTTGTTCGAGGCAGGGAAGTGAAGTTGGATTGCGTATCGCATCTTTACTCCAAGGGGTGAGATGAATACGAGGCCTGCACCGACCCCGGTCTTCATCAGAGACCCGTCGAAGTACAAGGTCGAGCACTCTGATTGGATGTAGGGTGGTGGGAGCTAGGTTCCCGTCCACTCAGCCATGAAATCAGCCAAAACCTGAGATTTTATGGCCTTCCTAGGCTCGTAGGTGATCCCATCACCCATATGTTCTATAGCCCACTTCGCAATTCTGCCATTAGCCTCTCGGTTTTGGATCACCTCTCCCAAAGGGAAAGATAAGACCACCGAGACGGGATAAGACTCAAAATAATGGCGGAGCTTGCATCGGGCTAGGACTACTGTGTAAAGTAGCTTTTGGATTTGGAGGTATCGGGTCTTTGTGTCAGAGAGTACTTCACTGATGAAGTAGCCCGGCCTCTGGACTGGTAGGGCATGCCCTTCCTCCTTTCTTTCGACCACGATAGCCGTGCTGGCCACTTGATCGGTGGCTGTGACGTAAAGGAGTAGCGGCTCGCCCTCGGTGGGGGCACTAGGATGGGGGGGTTGGTGAGCAAAGCCTTGAGCTTGTCAAGTGCTTCCTGTGCCTTGGGGGTCTAGGAAAAATGCTCGGTTTTTCTAAGCAACCTATACAGAGGCAACCCTTTCTCCCCGAGGCGGGAGATGAACCGGCTGAGGGTCGCGAGGCACCCCATGACTCTCTGTACCCCCTTTAGGTTGCGGATTAGGCCCATGTTAGCTATGGTCGAGACCTTCTCAGGATTAGCTTCGATCCCTCACTCAGAGACTATGAATCCAAGGAGCATGCCTCGGGGGACTCCAAAAATGCATTTTTCGAGGTTCAGTTTGATTCCTTTAGCCCTGAGGCATCAGAATGTCTCATCTAGGTCAGCCACAAGGCCGCTTGCCTTCCGAGACTTGACCATGATGTCATCTATGTAAGCCTCTACCGTTCTGCCTATGAGGCTCCGAAGACCTGGACCATACACCGCTGGTATGTTGCCCCTACGTTCATAAGGTCGAACGACATGGTAACGTAGCAAAACATTCTGAAAGGGGTGATGAAAGAGGTAGCAAGCTGGTCAGACTCTTTCATCTTGATTCGGTGGTACCCGGAGTATGCATCAAGAAAAGACAAAGTTTCACATCCCGAAGTAGAGTCAACTATTTGGTCAATACAAGGTAATTGAAAAGGATTCTTAGGACAGGCTTTATTTAAACTAGTATAGTCTACACACATCCTCTATATCACATTTTTCTTTTTGACTAGTACAGGGTTAGCTAACCACTTTGGATGGAATACCTCCTTGATGAATTCGGCCGCCAGCAGCTTATGGATCACCTCCCTGATGGCCCAACGCTTCTCCTCATCGAATAGGCGCAGGCGCTGCTTCACGGGCTTAGAGCCAGCTCGGATGTCCAAGGAGTGCTCGGCAACTTCCCTTGGTATGCCTAGCATGTCTGAGAGACTCCATGCAAACACGTTAGTGTTTGCACGGAGAAAGTCAACGAGCACTGCTTCCTATTTGGGGTCAAGGCTCGAGCTGATCCTCCACGCCCTACCTTCGGTGGCCTCGGGGTCGAGGAAGATGAGCTTGGTCTCCTCCGCTGGCTCGAAGCTCCCGACATGACGCTTGGGTTCAGGGATGTCCTGGTCAATGTTGCCGAGGCTGGTGATGATGGACAGCGACTCAGCTAGAGCCTCGGCCTACTCAATGCACTCCATGTCGCATTGGTAGGCATGCTGGCTCGTCGTGCTGTTGGTGATGATGTCGTTTAGGCCTGGCATCTTGAGCTTGAGGTAGGTGTAGTTAGGGACAGCCATGAACTTGGCGTAGCATGGTCTCCCCAGAATTGCATGGTAGGTCCCAGGGAACGCAACCACGTCGAAAGTAAGGACTTCTCGCCTAAAGTTGTCGGGGTCCTGAAGCAGACGGCAGGTCGATCTGGCTGAGGGGATGGGCTCGGTGCCCAAGCACCACTCCATGGAAGGGTGATGCATCATTCCTCAGCTGAGACTTACTGATCCCCATGAGGGCCAAGGTCTCAGCGTTGAGGATGTTGAGGCTGCTGCCTCCTTCCATCAGCACCTTGGAGAGACAAGTCTCGGCGATGATGGGGTCGACGATGAGCGGATAGCTCTTGGGATTCGGGATCCGATCCGGATGGTCTTGTCGATCGAAAGTGATGGCATTCTTCGACCACTTGAGGTATGAGGGCACGACTGAGCTAACCACAAAGACCACTCGGAGCTCACGCTTCCTTTGTCTCACGGTGAGGCAGGCCATGCATCCCCCAACGATCAAGAGGCAGTTCTTGACTTTGGGGAAGCCTTCCCCCTCGGCATCGTTGTCCTTGGGGGTCCCTTCTACATCTTCTTTGGCCACAATGCTAGTGTAGTATCGACGCAGGACGGTGCACTCCTCGAGGGTGTGCTTGGTGGGACCCCTTTGATAGGGGCATGGCTTCTTCAACATTTTGTCGAAGAGCCCAGGGCCAGCAGGAGCCCGCTTGGGGTTCTTGCGATCTGCCGTGGCAACAAGATTGTCGTGTGATCAACCCTGCTTCCCCTTGCGACCCTTCTTCTTCTTTTTAGGGTCTTGGAAGCCTGAGGCCTTGGCCTTCTGCTTCCCCTTGGCGTTGCCATCAGAGAAGATCACGCCAACTGCCTCTTCACCCGAGGCGAAGTTGGTGGCGATGTCGAGCAACTGGCTGGTGCTCATGGGGGTTTTATGCCCAATCTCGTGCACCAACTCATTGTAGGTGGTGATGGCGATGAAGGCTTTGATCACATCAGATTCCGTGATGTTGGGGAGCTCGGTGCACTGCTTAGAGAAACGCCTAATGAAGTCTCGAAGGGACTCATCACGCTTCTGCCGATAGCTCCTAAGGTCCCAGGAGTTTCCAAGATGCACGTATGTGCCCTAGAAATTCCTGTCAAAGATCCTGACCAGGTCGGCCCAGCCGTGGATCAGATGCTCAGGAAGGTGCTCGAGCCATGCCCTAGCTGAATCGGCTAGGTGTAGTGGCAAGTTAAGGATGATGAGCAGGTCATCCTCCGCTCTACCTAGCTGGCACGCTAGGCGGTAGTCCGCTAGCTAGAGCTCAGGGTTGGTTTCTTCTGAGTACTTGGTTAGGTTCGCTGTCTGTTGGAACCGGGCTGGAAACTTGGCTCTATGGATCGCCTCGGTCGATGTGCTGTGGTCATGCTCGGGTCGTACCTTCTGCCTCGGCGCGGTCGGTAGCGTCGAGACTCGGCCTCATCCCTGTCACGTCGTCAGGCCTCGAGGGTGGCCCAGGCAACCACATTGGTCCTAACGCGCTCATGGACAAATGGGGCCTTAGCGCCCCCTTGTGGATTAGGGGGTGCCGGGCCCTGCACGGTTGGTGCCTTGTTGGGAGGGGGTTGATCCACCAGGCGTCTCACCCTTGTGTCGTGGGATTGTGACGCAGTGCTTTCTGCATTTTGTACCATGGCTTGCTCCAGGAGGCCGTGAAGCCCGTAGTGCAGTCTTCTTCCCTCAAGGGTCGATGGCTCAGGCATCGCTCTAAGGAGTAGCGTAGCATCCATTACGTTCTGGATGGCCATGCTGAAGACTGGGGGGTTGTCTCCCCCCTTGTCTTTGACAATGCGGCGGTTGATGTCTCAGGCACGGCGTCTGGCCGCGCCCTCGTCCCCCTGGGCGGACTGGTCTCGCTCTAGGGTCTCGCGCAGTTGTCAAAGATACACGCGCTCTTCTTCGAGTCTGGCCTCTAACTCATTGAGCTGCTCGAGGTCTGGTTGACGAACCTTTGTTGGAGCTGACGTGGCTCTGCGTGCTCCAGGGTGACCTCCAGGGGTCATGTTTGGAGGGGAGTCGCGTTCCGCTGCTTAGAGGGTCCTGCGCCGCCTTGGGCATTAGGGTCTGCTCCTTCAACCTTGAGGTTGAAGCAGTCTCGTGATGGATTGTAGCCACCATCATCGGAGTCGGAGTAGCCGAGGCAATAGTTGCTTGCCTCAAGGATGCACATGAAAGTCTCTGGGTCGCCAAGACCGGAGAAGTTAGCGCCGGCCCATTCGTCCTCTCCTAAGGTGGGATCCTCAGGGTACAACGAAACGGGTGGTGTGGCGATAAGGTCCAGCATAGACCTTAAGTGGTGCCCCAAGAGGTCCGCGTATACACTTAGTGAGGTGCTTGAGGAGGAGGCATAGGTGGCGGCTGTGCTCCTAAGCCCGAAGGGGAGCTCAAAAGTCGTGGCCGCATGCTCTCCCTTCGCTGCTTTGGATGACGAGGGAGGGCACTGAGAAGTTGAAGCCCCCGGGTCCTCCTTTTGAAGTGGAGGTGGGAGCCGCCCTTTGCCCTTTGATCGGGGCAGAACAGGGGGTCGCGATGTCCCCCTTTTGGTCCGTGGAGCAGAGCTTGATGCTCCACGGGTCCTACCTCTAGTGCCACGTGGGCCAGAGGAATGGGCAATCTGATGAGGAACATGCGGGGGGAGTGTCAGATGAGTCCTGGCTTTGGCAGCGGGGTTAGAGATCCTGGACCTCTGACGCCCACGCTGGGCTCCCCCTGCATGGTGTCGCGAGCGCCTCCAACACACTGGCTGTGTGAGATCGGCTTAGGATGAGGCTCAGCATTGTCACGAGGTGGGAGAAGGATCATGTCATAGCCGGAGCCATGAGACATGAACTCCAAACTCCCAAACGTCATGATAGTACCGAGGCGAAGTGGACGAAATTCGTCTGCCATCCGGGCTTTCCCTAGCGAGAAAGGAGAGTAACACGCAGAAGGCCCCTACCTAGCACGCCAACAGTTGGTGTCTAGACTCAAGGTCTAGACACTAAAAAGTAATAAGTCTGCGTGCCCTCTGTTGACAGTTCTTAAGTATCAATTTTAATTATCAAATAACCAAGGGAAAGGACCAATATACAAACAACACATACAATTAGGGTTTGATCTGACAGAATTCCATGAGTTTTGTTGTTTATCTGTTTCTGCAGGGGGTTATTAGGAAATAGGGAAGAAAGGCCCACATGTCGGGATTACATAAAGATATTAACATGCCGCCCAATTTTCTATCATCTAGAAGACTCTAGAAGCCACGGGAACGAACGGGAAGGCGATAGGACCCGGGGGCAGGGCGCCTGCCCTATCCACCTGGGCGCCCGCCCACTTCCTGTAGCCAATCATGGTGAATCTCGCGGATTATGCTCCACCAACCTAAAGGATCAAGGAGAACCGTTCAATCAATGTCGGTTTGATCCGACGGCCCACGTTCACCTGAGGGGACTATATAAGCAGACCCCCTTGCCCCTAGAGGAGAACAAGTTCATTATAGAGTTGAGAGGTGCCCTCGAAGGATAACCTTTCCTCTACATAGACTTAGGGCTTAGCATCCAATGTGAGAGTAGACTAGATCTACTAGATTGAGAGAGATAGAGTGGAGGTGTAGATCAGAGGAAGCCTGGCCTGTCGGTGTCTACTCTGAGGTTGTACCTGCGGGATCAAGTCTCCTAACCCGAGGCTTGTTTGGAGTAATCATCTCTAGCGTAAACGTGGTGTTTGGGCTAGGATACTCATAGATATCCCCTGACTAGCTAGAATGTGGTAGTAGCGAGGAACGTGACATTTTCGAGTTACCTTTGTAGCCCATATCCCGTTAGCAGGATTGATAGGGTTTATACGTGCGGGTCGAACATCCTTTGTGGTGTCTAGATTCCGTGAGCCTCCCCAATAGAAAAGTAGATCATCCTTACTAAGGTTAGAACGAGATTACGGTTGTAGTCTTCTCTATACATCGCTCACATCGAGTCACATTCTTTGTAGCCTAAAGGTTGGTAGTAATAGACAGGGTTAGTCAGATGCACTCTTTTCTCTTAGTGGTAAAAATATAAATACGATACTCTGGATAACATCCCGGGTGAAGTGCTCACCGATATCCGTGCGCTTGCGGATTAATTCTGATTGCGTTACCAAATATCAACAAGCATTTCTGTCGCCATTGCCAGGGAGAAAGACGGTTTGCTGAGATAACCTTGAGTCTTACTACTAACTTGTATCTATACATTTATCTTTTCTTATCTTTTTATATTCTTTATTTTCTTCACTCTTACCTTATGGAAAACCAAGATTCTAAATCGATCTATCAATTTGCAACACCTTCAGAAACTGACCTTTTACCATGGGAGTCATCACAGCCTATCCAAACATCCTAGTATAGGTTAAGTTCCACGTTGATTGCCATGATTCAAAACCTATCTTTTTCAGGAAAGGAAGACGAAAACCCTTACCTTCGTATTAGAGATTTTGAGCAAACATGTGATTGTCTTCACATTGAAGGCATTTCTGATAAAACTTTACGTTGGAAGCTTTTTCCTTTCTCTTTAAGGGGAGAAGCTAGACAATGGTATAATCAGAAGGTAAGTCAACAACGAGGTGAATGGGGAGTTTTACGAGCCAACTTTTGCCTAGATTTTTATTCCCTCAACTGTATCAGCGACCTTAGACTCGAAGTCCTATCTTTTAATCAAAAAGATAATGAAACTTTGGGAAAATCCTAGAAACATTTTTCTGATCTTTTAGAATCTGGTCCAAACCTTAATCTTGAAGACCCTGGAACTTCATTTTTTTTGAGGTCTTCAGAAAGATCATAAACAAATGCTACATACAATGCCTAGAGGTTCTTTCTTTTGCATCCCTACTGATGACGCTAGAGTGATCCTAGATAGAATTCTAGAAGCTGAGATGGATAATACCCTTCATGATGAAACCCACGAAGCCGAAGTATACACTCTGCAAAATTCTCCATCTACTTTAGCTATCCCAAGTTCTGAGCCACAAAAGGAAGAAATTCCACCATCTGATTTCATGCTGGATATAGAATCTGATCTTTTTATTTTTTCCATCTTTGTGGATAACTCAAATTCCATACCTACTATTGAATTCTTTGCCCAGTTTCGCCTCCGCTTCGGTCTCGTGGCTTCTGGAGTCTTCTAGATGATGTAAAATTGCGCGGTGCGTTGATATCTCTATGTAATCCCGACATGTGGGCCTTTCTTCCTTATTTCCTGATAACCCCCTGCAGAAACAGATAAACAACAAAACTCGTGGAATTCTGTCAGATCAAACCCTAATTCTAGGTGTTGATTGCATATTGGTCCTTTCTCTTGTTTATTTGATAATTAAAATTGATACTTAAGAACCGTCAACAGCGGGCGCCCTGCCCAGAGCCCTCTCGGCTTCCCGTTCGTTCCCGTGGCTTCTGGAGTCTTCTAGATGATAGAAAATTGCGCGGCACGTTAATATCTCCATGTAAACCGACGTGTGGGCCTTTCCTCCATATTTCCTGATAACCCCCTGTAGAAATAGACAAACACCAAAACTCGTGGAATTCTGTCAGATAAAACCCTAAGTCTAGGTGTTGGTTGCATTTGGATCCTTTTCTATGATTAGTTGACGGTTAAATGTCAGCATTAAGGGCCGTCAACAGCGTGCATCTGACTAACCAAATCTATTGCTACTACCCTTTAGGCTACAAAGAATGTTTCTCGATGTGAGCGACGTATTGAGAAGACTGCAACCGTAGTCTCATTCTAACCTTGGTAAGGATGATCTACTGTTCTATTGGGGAGGCTCACAGAATCTAGACACCACAGAGGATGTTCAACCCGGACCTATAAACCCTATCCTTCCTCCTAACGAGATATGGTCTACAAAGGTAACTCGGAAATGTCACATTCCTCGCTACTACCACGGTCTAGCTAGTCTGGGGATATCTATGAGTACCCTAGCCCAAACACCATGTTTACGCTAGCAATGATTACTCTAAACTCAATCGGAAGAGATTAAAGTAAACTCTTAAACCAAAGAACAATAAAACAAGAACTTACTAGAATTTAGAAGTCGAATTACTGAAGAATCCTAGGAGCAAGCCTCGGGTTAGGAGAAATTGATCCTGCAGGTACAACCTCGGAGTAGACACCGACAGGCCGGGCTTCCTCCGATCTACACCTCCACTCTATCTCTCTCAATCTAGTAGAAACTAGAAGATCTAATTCTACTCACATTGGATGCTAAGCCCTAAGTCTATTTAGAGGAGAGGTATTCCTTCGAGGGCTCCTCTCAACTCTATGATGAACTTGTTCTCCTCCAGGAGCCAGGGGGTCTGCTTATATAGTCCCCTCAGGTGAATCTGGGCCGTCGGATCAAACCGATATTGATTGAATGGTTATCCTTGATCCTTTAGGTCGGTGGAGCATAATCCCCAAGGAGAGTCCTGATTGGACTATGGGACAGGGCGGGCGCCCTGCCCCCGGGCCCGTTCGCCTTTCCGTTCGTTCCCGTGGCTTCTGGAGTCTTCTAGATGATAGAAAATTGCGCGGCACGATAATATCTCTATGTAAACCCGATGTGTGGGCCTTTCTTCCTTATTTCCTGATAACCCCCTGCAGAAATAGACAAACACCAAAACTCATGGAATTCTATCAGATAAAACCCTAAGTCTGGGTGTTGGTTGCATTTGGATCCTTTTCTTTATTTATTTGATGATTATATTTGGTACTTAAGGACCGTCAACAAGGAGTTCGCACCCAGAGATAAGGTATTACTTTTTAATTCCATGGTGAAGCTTTTCAGGCATGGAAAACTCCGAAGTAAATAGGAAGGACCATTCAAGGTAATCAATTCATCATCCCACGGAGCTAACACACTTCAAAATGACGAAGGTAAATTATTTTTAGAGCCCAATAAAGAATTAGAAGAGATAGACATGACCCATTTCTACCTTCCCATGGAGAATTAGAGCCCATCCTTTTTAATCTGACGTTTTTGGGCCACGTATATATTTTTCGAATAAAGTCTACATCTAGAAGCACGCTCGAGGAAGCGGGCCCATAGAGGGGCCAGACACAGGGCGGGCGCCCAGCCCCTGTCCCCTCTCAGTCCCAATTTCCTCTGTCGCGATAAACACATTTATGGTAAACTAAATAATCATACAGATGGAAAGTTTCGCACGCACGGCTTCGGGAGTAGCCCGAGCAAACCATAGAGGCACATTTTGACCCCTATATAAACAGACCCCTGACGTCAGTTTTCAAACACCAATTCATACAAGCCTTCTCTCCTTCTTCAATTAGAGCTTGCTTAGTCCCTCATTGCTCCAATGCCGAAGAGTTCCACGACGATTGGGAAGTCGTCCCCTACGACCTCAACAAGAAGCCCAAGGAAGACCCCGACGCCTACGCTCTCGTCCCGGTCAACACAGAGCGATAGCTAGAAGCCATGCCATTACGCCAACGCAGCTCCACCCAATCCTACCATGCTCAACCAGTTCTCACTGCACTACCACAGCCCCTACTTCTCAAGGGACCATCAGCCATGAAGGAGGCCACCGTCAAGGTGCCAGCCGGCACAAGGATCCTGCCACCCAGACCCAATGAGAGGGTCGTTGGACTCAAGACCAACCGGAGTGGTGAGATCAGCAGCATCCGCTACACTACGGATGAGAGGCCTTACTTTGAGGGGATTAGAGCAGCCAAAGTCCGTTTCATCCCTCCAAAGGCAGCCCCGAAGCACGCTCTCAATGCTCTCGAGACACCTCCTAAGCGTCGCAAGACTATAGTAGATATTGATGAGAACATTCGTAGGCTAGACAGGGTCATCATAGAGCTCCAGTCCTTGGTTAACTCTATCACTAGGCAGCTCTCTAACCAGAACACTGTTATACTAGGTCTTAGGCATGATCTTGCTAGTGCCAATAAGAAGACCAGGGAGTTAGAGCGCCGGTAAGTTATCTAAATTAGATCTTGAGGCAATGCATCTTCGTTATTTATCTTTAAATTCGGTTTAGATCTATTATTAGCTTCAGTTTATTACTAGTCATTTGTAATAAATGCCTCAGGATTAATAAAGATTATTATTATTATTATTATTATTATTATTATTATTATTATTATTATTATTATTATTATTATTATTATTATTATTATTATTATGTCTTTTGTGTCTCTACTTTATTATGCAAGAAAGCAGAAAACAAGTATGGGGGAGATCCCTCGACACGCCAAACGTACTTCGACTACACTACTCCACGATTCAGGTACATACTCTGCACACTTTACACATACATATCTATCTTGGATTATGCAGAATATTGTCTCCGACATGATAAATTAAAAAGATAAAAATGTCTCTAATCATGATTAATCTCACTCTGTGATATTTTCTGAAAACCTGCAATTATTGAAAAATCATTTTAAAACCCTTTGTTACTTAAGTCATTGTGGAATGTGAGATGGTAGAGTATGAGTATCTTATTCTTGATATCATTGTTGCTTGGAGAATTTATTCAAAAATTCTAGCTACCATCCTCTGTGTTTTATATGTCTACTAAACCTGAAAATATTAATAATTATAAAAGCTATCTACTCTGTTTTGAGTTTTTTCAAAATGAGTTAGACCCTTGTTGAGAGATTTATCATACTCCTAAGATCAAGACATTTATTCAGAAAGATTCACTCTTCCGAAGTATTATTGCGTTAGAGGCATGGGCTATGCAAAAATAAGGATATTTCGAGGAAATAAAAAGGAGCAAGTGCTCGACAACCTCGCAGAAAAAAATGGACAAGTGTCCGGCAGTAGAATTAGGGGTACCTCGGTATCCACCTGAAAAAAAGAGAGAAAAGAAAGAAAATGATAGCCCATGGTCTCTCTAATAAGCAATATGCCAGTAAGAGTTGACAAGTTTCTAATTTCCAAAGTCTTTGATCTAAGAGTATGACATTCCTCTCCTTGGATCCCGTTTTGATCAGGCAATAAATGCAAGGTAAGTATGCTTGAGAATTTTTGCAAATTAAAACAGCCTCAGTGAGATATATAAAAGATAATGAGTGACCGGAGAGAACCTATGAGGATAAAGGTATGCTAAATTTCTTTTCAAAAATATACAAAAACTCCAAGTAACAGCATTGTGAAGAAAGGATCTCTACTCTTGACCATATATTTCCCTGACTACGGTACACAGTTAATTTTTAAAACACCCTACAGATATGAAGAGAATGCTTTAAAATGTTTTAACCCCAAATATTTTTCTTAACAATCCTTTTCTCGAGGACGAGTAAAAGCCTAAGTATGGGGGTGTTTGTTGACGGTTCTTAAGTATCAATTTTAATTATCAAATAAACAAGGGAAAGGACCAATATACAAACAACACCTAGAATTAGGGTTTGATCTGACAGAATTCCATGAGTTTTGTTGTTTATCTGTATCTGTAGGGGGTTATCAGGAAATAGGGAAGAAAGGCCAACATGTCGGGATTACATAAAGATATTAAAGTGCCTCACAATTTTCTACCATCTAGAAGACTCCAGAAGCCACGAAAACAAACGGGAAGGCGATCGGACCTGGGGCAGGGCGCCCACCCTATCCCCTTGGGCGCCCGCCCACTTTCTGTAGCCAATCACGGTGAATCTCACGGATTATGCTCCACCAACCTAAAGGATCAAGGAGAACCGTTCAATCAATGTTGGTTTGATCCGATGGCCCACGTTCACGTGAGGGGATTGTTGACACTAGCTAACACCACTTGAATACTAGGTTGTCAACCCCAGCATGGTGCTAGAGTGTACAAAGGTATTTATAAATATGGAGGCTCTCTAGAAAATAATCTATTCTATCCGCAAGCGCACAGATAAAACACCTCATTGTAGCATTTCACCAGGTAAGTATTCCAGGTAACGTTATTTATAATTTTGCTCAGGAGAAAAAGGATTAAATGAAAATAAGGATAAACCTTTCAAGGCATAGACTAGAGATAAACTTGCAAGAACATGATTACTAATGAGGAACTCGTCACACAGTCACTTACTTTGGCAGGGGGTAAACCATAAAGATAATGATAATGAATTATAAGTTCATGGGTGAATAACACAGCAATTAGAAAATAGACTACTCCTCATATATGTAAGGTGACGTCGGATTAGCTAGAGAATCGATTCTAAGTTATCTACTATCTACTAAGTCACAATCTACTCTAGTTATCTACAAGATCATGTATAGTATAAAAGACTCTTCATTCATGTATAAGGAACATTGCTAAAGTAAATCAGAGCATCGCAAGACTTACTCCGTAATACAAATTCTGCCTGTCCTATCGACGGAGGGTGGACTATGTAACAATCAACAAAGCTCTCACTATCGCGAACTACCACACAACCTGGCCAATAGGATACATTTTGCAGGTAAATAACATCTAAGCACCACGCCCACATGTGATCTACCACTTAACTCCCGCGCGTCAAGAGCTAAGCGCTTTGCAAACTTATGCATAAACTCATTATCAATCACAACTATATCAAATATAGAACTAGAGAAAACTAAGAACATAATAAATAGAGACATAATGCAATTAGAACAAAGTATTAGAGAAAGATATGAAATAATACCAATCTTTATTAACGAAGATCCGAATCCAGAGCGTAGTTCTCTACTTCTCTAATTTCTATCTAATCAATCCTCTAAACTTGAAGGATTAGGGAGTAGCTAATTCTAATTCTCTGTGGGAGAGAATTTATGGCCTTCCTAGGCTCGTAGGTGATCCCATCACCCATATGTTCTATAGCCCACTTCGCAATTCTGCCATTAGCCTCTCGGTTTTGGATCACCTCTCCCAAAGGGAAAGATGAGACCACCGAGACGGGATAAGACTCAAAATAATGGCGGAGCTTGCATCGGGCTAGGACTACTGTGTAAAGTAGCTTTTGGATTTGGAGGTATCGGGTCTTTGTGTCAGAGAGTACTTCACTGATGAAGTAGCCCGGCCTCTGGACTAGTAGGGCATGCCCTTCCTCCTTTCTTTCGACCACGATAGCCGTGCTGGCCACTTGATCGGTGGCTGTGACGTAAAGGAGTAGCGGCTCGCCCTCGGTGGGGGCACTAGGATGGGGGGGTTGGTGAGCAAAGCCTTGAGCTTGTCAAGTGCTTCCTGTGCCTTGGGGGTCTAGGAAAAATGCTCGGTTTTTCTAAGCAACCTATACAGAGGCAACCCTTTCTCCCCGAGGCGGGAGATGAACCGGCTGAGGGTCGCGAGGCACCCCATGACTCTCTGTACCCCCTTTAGGTTGCGGATTAGGCCCATGTTAGCTATGGTCGAGACCTTCTCAGGATTAGCTTCGATCCCTCACTCAGAGACTATGAATCCAAGGAGCATGCCTCGGGGGACTCCAAAAATGCATTTTTCGAGGTTCAGTTTGATTCCTTTAGCCCTGAGGCATCAGAATGTCTCATCTAGGTCAGCCACAAGGCCGCTTGCCTTCCGAGACTTGACCATGATGTCATCTATGTAAGCCTCTACCGTTCTGCCTATGAGGCTCCGAAGACCTGGACCATACACCGCTGGTATGTTGCCCCTACGTTCATAAGGTCGAACGACATGGTAACGTAGCAAAACATTCTGAAAGGGGTGATGAAAGAGGTAGCAAGCTGGTCAGACTCTTTCATCTTGATTCGGTGGTACCCGGAGTATGCATCAAGAAAAGACAAAGTTTCACATCCCGAAGTAGAGTCAACTATTTGGTCAATACAAGGTAATTGAAAAGGATTCTTAGGACAGGCTTTATTTAAACTAGTATAGTCTACACACATCCTCTATATCACATTTTTCTTTTTGACTAGTACAGGGTTAGCTAACCACTTTGGATGGAATACCTCCTTGATGAATTCGGCCGCCAGCAGCTTATGGATCACCTCCCTGATGGCCCAACGCTTCTCCTCATCGAATAGGCGCAGGCGCTGCTTCACGGGCTTAGAGCCAGCTCGGATGTCCAAGGAGTGCTCGGCAACTTCCCTTGGTATGCCTAGCATGTCTGAGAGACTCCATGCAAACACGTTAGTGTTTGCACGGAGAAAGTCAACGAGCACTGCTTCCTATTTGGGGTCAAGGCTCGAGCTGATCCTCCACGCCCTACCTTCGGTGGCCTCGGGGTCGAGGAAGATGAGCTTGGTCTCCTCCGCTGGCTCGAAGCTCCCGACATGACGCTTGGGTTCAGGGATGTCCTGGTCAATGTTGCCGAGGCTGGTGATGATGGACAGCGACTCAGCTAGAGCCTCGGCCTACTCAATGCACTCCATGTCGCATTGGTAGGCATGCTGGCTCGTCGTGCTGTTGGTGATGATGTCGTTTAGGCCTGGCATCTTGAGCTTGAGGTAGGTGTAGTTAGGGACAGCCATGAACTTGGCGTAGCATGGTCTCCCCAGAATTGCATGGTAGGTCCCAGGGAACGCAACCACGTCGAAAGTAAGGACTTCTCGCCTAAAGTTGTCGGGGTCCTGAAGCAGACGGCAGGTCGATCTGGCTGAGGGGATGGGCTCGGTGCCCAAGCACCACTCCATGGAAGGGTGATGCATCATTCCTCAGCTGAGACTTACTGATCCCCATGAGGGCCAAGGTCTCAGCGTTGAGGATGTTGAGGCTGCTGCCTCCTTCCATCAGCACCTTGGAGAGACAAGTCTCGGCGATGATGGGGTCGACGATGAGCGGATAGCTCTCGGGATTCGGGATCCGATCCGGATGGTCTTGTCGATCGAAAGTGATGGCATTCTTCGACCACTTGAGGTATGAGGGCACGACTGAGCTAACCACAAAGACCACTCGGAGCTCACGCTTCCTTTGTCTCACGGTGAGGCAGGCCATGCATCCCCCAACGATCAAGAGGCAGTTCTTGACTTTGGGGAAGCCTTCCCCCTCGGCATCGTTGTCCTTGGGGGTCCCTTCTACATCTTCTTTGGCCACAATGCTAGTGTAGTATCGACGCAGGACGGTGCACTCCTCGAGGGTGTGCTTGGTGGGACCCCTTTGATAGGGGCATGGCTTCTTCAACATTTTGTCGAAGAGCCCAGGGCCAGCAGGAGCCCGCTTGGGGTTCTTGCGATCTGCCGTGGCAACAAGATTGTCGTCTGATCAACCCTGCTTCCCCTTGCGACCCTTCTTCTTCTTTTTAGGGTCTTGGAAGCCTGAGGCCTTGGCCTTCTGCTTCCCCTTGGCGTTGCCATCAGAGAAGATCACGCCAACTGCCTCTTCACCCGAGGCGAAGTTGGTGGCGATGTCGAGCAACTGGCTGGTGCTCATGGGGGTTTTATGCCCAATCTCGTGCACCAACTCATTGTAGGTGGTGATGGCGATGAAGGCTTTGATCACATCAGATTCCGTGATGTTGGGGAGCTCGGTGCACTGCTTAGAGAAACGCCTAATGAAGTCTCGAAGAACTCTATTAATGCTTAGGTACTTGAATGTAAGCAAACAGAGCAACTATTCATCATTTCCATCATATATATAATTTTTTTGTCTTTTATTTTTCTAGAGATTAAACTTAGGAGATAAATAAAGCACACTTATCTACACACTCTCTTTATTTTCTTTTTATGTTTATAGAATGCAGTGATTTAAAGCAAGAAAATATTTATTGGGTTTTCTAGGTTTTTCTCTTTCAGATAAGATACTAAAATAGAAAAGAATAAATAAGAAAAGCAAATAAAAACTTACTTGATAAAACAGGGAGGAACTCCCACAAGCTGGATGTTGTTGTCGGTCTTACCCAATGTTCCAGAATCGCATCATGGTGGTGATGTTGTCATTCATTGTCGTGGTGTCTTGTCTTAGTTCTTGTACTGCAGTGGCATGGTCCTGGTTCCATTTTTGTTGCTGTTCTAGGAGTCTTCCATGTTCCGCTTGCGTATTCTGGATGTCGAGGAGGGTGTTTTCGGTACGGGTGAAGAAAGCACCGGCCTCTTGGTAGTAGTCGTTCGTGAAAGCATAAGAGGCATCGGAGTATCGTCCTGCATCGAATTGGGGCGAAGGTCTGGACCCTAAAGCTCCAAATAGATCAATGGAGTACCTGCCCGTATGGAAAGGCGGGTTTGTCCACTGGTGATCTTGGCTCTCCGGCCATGTCTCCTGTGTTGGCTCCTGCGGCTGAGCATGTCGAACCCATGGGTCCCGAAGGACTCGGGGGTTGTAGTCACGGTAATGCAGGTGCGCTGCTTCTTCTGGCCCGGGATCAGCTCCATACCAGGTGCGTTCTTGATGGGTGGTCATCCTTTCAGATGCCACTCATTGTGGAGCTCTCTGGTTTACCGGTGTCACTGCAATCTCAATCAAGTAATTTTGAACAACATAGAGGCCAAGGTTTGGGTTAGGTAACCGAATCTTGCCTTTATTATCATATAGCATATACATTATGTTCCCTTCTTTTTTCAACATCCGAGCTTGCTTAAATGTGTCATAGCCATGATAAATTCGTAACTCGTCAATGAATTCCAATGACGAGTTTTCTAGCAAATGGAGGCTAGAGGCTAGACGAGTGATAAGTGAAGTACATCCTACAGGTCCCTGAAGACTAGGTATACTATGCCAATGAGAAACCAAAAGTGTAACAGGTGAAGTGGGTACTTTATTAATAGCAGCATATAGAAGTTGTAAATCTCCTACTCTTACTTTCCTAATATCATCACGATGGAAAAGATCGTACCCAAGCCATTTGTGAAACATCCTAAGAGTGGGGTGTTCCATGTCACTGGTTCGGGCTTGACTATAAAAATTATCTCTAGATATCTCTCTCCAGAACTGGTGTTTCTCAAAATTGGGTAAGTTGGAATCAATGTTCAGGATGCATCTTGAATAGAAACCAAGATGGTCGCTCAGTTCTCTCCAAGACAACATAATCTCCTGTTTGAACATCCAAAAAACAATTCCCCCCTCATAATATTGTAAAGTGCAAAGAAATTCAAGGGTGAGAAGACGAGAACCCAGCTCAGTTATGTTCCAAAAATTTATCCAACCTCACATCTATAAAATTAAGTCGAATTCAGTGTCCATACCTGTTTCTTTTAGCAAGATTGGATCAAGAGTAGGGGTGTGAATGAAATCTTTATTCTTTAGCAGCTGGTAAACTTCCTTTTCCCTTCGGGTCTTCAGTCCAAGGTCTCCTATCTTGAGGAGGACCTTGACTTGCTGATCAGATGAAGATGACGGAGCTTGTGTGGGCGTCGGGTCGACACTCATCTCTGATGGGTGCAAGGAGTGTCGGGATGAACTCCTTGTACCTATGTTCTTGAGGGCCTTCCCTGCGTTCTTTACCTTCTTGAACATCCTGTAAACAAAAGTTGGCAAAAACACAACTAGTGGAAAATGTAAGAGAAAATGTTAGTGGTCAGCTGTCTGGAATGTCAGTAGTCCAGGGGTTAGTCGTTCAAGACAAGTTTTTATTTTGGCAGAACCTCCCCCTAAACAACTTTTACTTCCGCTTAGGACAGCGGGATCAGTACTTTCTAGGTGAACCTTACTCTCTTACTCAAAGACTACCAACCTTTCTTCCACTCTTCTCTTCCTCTCTACTCTCTTTCTTACTTCACTACAAGAGCTCCTTCTCTGGAAACTGAAACTTGCGTGGTTTTCTAGAATGTTGGTATGAAGAAGATGGAGGCAGGAGGTGGCAATTTATAGGAGGAAGAGGGGACAGGGCGGGCGCCCTCTATAGGTGGGCGGCTGCCCACCTTTGGTGTCCATCCTGGCTGCCTTTTCTCCACTCCCTCCTTTGCTTAATCTTTAAGCCAAAAAATAATTCAGTGGTGGTGGTTGGTTGGTGGAAAAAGTGCTGGTGAGTGGAGATATATTGGTGGATCAAATAATGTGATGGGATGTGTGTGAGGTGTGGTGGATGACATGTGGGACCCAAGGAGTCTGGGTCATGCTTCTAGAAGGTTGCTATAATTAAATATAATGCAGAAAAATCTATGAGAATTAAAACTTATTGAAATGATACTGGAAAATATTTTTGTGCCTCCACAATAATTAATAAATATGGGTTGTTGCACACCATAATATTATTTATATGGGGCTTTTCATTATTCTAATAATGCTATGAATAAATATGACTAATGCAAGAATTAACTATGCAAGAATTAAACAATGTAGATAAATACCGATTTACCTCCCGGCGAGGGTTTGGGATATTTTAGGTCCCCCAAGCTGGACCTCCAAATCTTTTAATCTTCTGATTTTCCTTCCTCTGGAGATGGTGTCTCCAGTGGTTCTTCTTCATGAACTTCCTTCACTGTAGAGTTTCTCTCTGGTCTGGGTTTGAACGTGAAGTGTTCTTCCTTTCCGTTTATGTTGAACTTGATTTCTCCCTTTCCGACATCAATGTGGGCATTGGCGGTGCTCAGAAATGGCCTTCCACGGATGATGGATACTTTTGAGTCAGGACTCATGTCCAATACCACGAAGTCTACTGGCACAAGGAAATCTCTTATCCTGACTGGAATGTTTTCAGCGATGCCCAATGGGTGTCGAACTGATTGATCCGCTAGTTGCAGGCACATTGATGTTGGTTCTAGGGTCGTATGCTCAAGCTTCTCATAGACTGATGCTGGCATCACACTGACACTTGCTCCGAGATCACAAAGTGCATTGTTGAAGTGTTGGTTTCTGATCGAGCAATCAATAGTGGGGCATCCGGGATCCTTCTTCTTCCTTGGTGGTTTATTGAGGATGGCCACACTACATTCTTCTGTCAGCTTGATAACCTCAGTGGTGGGCAGTGGTCTCTTCTTGTTAAGAATATCTCTAATGTACTTTGCATATGTGGGTACCTGTATGGCATCTAGCAGAGGTATGTTGACATATAATTTCTGAATGACCTCTACAAACATACCAAACTTCTCATCCGACTGCAATCCTCTGTTTCTTCTGGGAAATGGCAAATAGTTGGTGTCGTAAAAATCTTTCCTCATTTCTCCAGTTCTTGGTGATTGTAGCAGATCTTTTGCTTCAACTGGGCTTTCTTCTTCTATCACTGCTGGTTGCACTGGTGCTGATGTTCTTTGTTTCTCTTTTGGGTATGGGGGATCCCTAGTGGCTTTGCCTCCTCTAGTAGTTATGTTCTTTACCTCCTCAATGTTAGTAGCAACAGGCAGTGCAGCAGCTAGCTTTATTAATTTAAGCTCTACCCTTTTATTAAGAGTGTTTTGCTCATCAAAGGCAGTTAATAGAAAATCCATTTTATTGTGTATATCTTTTAGAGATGATTCATTTGTATCTAGCCTTTGTTTAACTTCATCATTAGTTTTGGTGTGTTGAGCAATTATCTCTTTTAATGAAAGTTCCTTGAAAGTATTACCTGAATTCATACCTTTGCTATTGGGTTGACTCGAAGTGGGTTGATATTTGTATACTGTCTCAATAGCCCTTTGATCTTCTTTGAACTTGGCCCTCTGGTCAATCCAATGGAGCAAATTTTCCATCTTGGTTGATAATGCTTTTACTTCTTCTGGTATTTCTTCAGTATGATGACATTGTTGAGCTTCATCTTGGAACCAGCTTTGGTTTTCTGTCATCTTATCCAAAAGTATCTCTGCTTTTCCAATTGTAAGCTCCAAAAATGATCCTTTAGCAGATGCATCTAGGCACTCATGAGCCTTCTTGGTTAATCCATGGTAGAAGGTCTGCATAAGTAACCATGTGGCCATTCCATGGTGAGGACAATCTGATATGTATCCTTGAAAACGCTCCCATGCTTCTGAAATGGTTTCTGTCTTCTGCTGTTGGAAACTGACAATATTTCCTCTTAAGGCAGTTGTTTTGCCTATAGGGAAAAACTTTGGTAGAAAGGCATCTGACAAGTACGTCCAGTTGTCGATGTTATCTTGATGAGTGTAGAACCACTTCCTCGCTTTTCCTTCTAGTGAGAATGGAAAAAGGCGAAGCAGTATGACGTCTTTGTCAACTCCGTTGATGTGGATTGTGCTTCCAATCTCTAAGAAATTCTGCAAGTGTGCACTAGCATCTTCATGTGCCTTTCCACTGAATTGTGTAGCTTGTACCAAATTGATGAGGCTTGACTTGAGCTCGAACTCGGGTGCTCCTTCTTCTACTGCAAATCTTGGACCAGTTGGAATGTTCTCAAGGCTTAGAGCAGAGAATTCTTGCAAGGTCTTTTGTGCCATAGCTTCAGCAATTGGTAGCTAGCTTCTTCTTTCTTTCTTGATTGCTTTGGTTCTGATGATAAAGAGTGGAATGACCCAAAGTCAATCCTGATATACCCTGTATAAAAATATAAACATAGAAAAACAACAGGGTGAACCTGCCAAAGCAGAGGTGCCTTGTTATGATTTCTCACTTAGTTGCTGTTTCATGCAATTATTTCTCTATAGTCTAGTATAATATTTTATATGAATAACCTTGACTAGTTTCCTGACTTTCCTTACCGTTCCTATGTGTTACCCTTTTGCTCCCCGGCAACGGTGCTAGAAATGCTTGTTGACACTAGCTAACACCACTTGAATACTAGTTTGTCATCCCAGCATGGTGCCAGAGTGTACAAAGGTATTTATAAATATGGAGGCTCTCTAGAAAATAATCTATTCTATCCGCAAGCGCACAGATAAAACACCTCATTGTAGCATTTCACCAGGTAAGTATTCTAGGTATCGTTATTTATAATTTTGCTCAGGAGAAAAAGGATTAAATGAAAATAAGGATAAACCTATCAAGACATAGACTAGAGATAAACTTGCAAGAACATGATTACTAATGAGGAACTCGTCACACAGTCACTTACTTTGGCAGGGGGTAAACCATAAAGATAATGATAATGAATTATAAGTTCATGGGTGAATAACACAGCGATTAGAAAATAGACTACTCCTCATATATGTAAGGTGACGTCAGATTAGCTAGAAAATGGATTCTAAGTTATCTACTATCTACTAAGTCACAATCTACTCTAGTTATCTACAAGATCATGTATAGTATAAAAGACTCTTCATTCATGTATAAGGAACATTGCTAAAGTAAATCAGAGCATCGCAAGACTTACTCTGCAATACAAATTCTGCCTGTCCTATCGACGGAGGGTGGACTATATAAGAATCAACGAAGTAGGATACATTTGTAGGTAAATAACATCTAAGCACCACGCCCACATGTGATCTACCACTTAACTCCCGCGCATCAAGAGCTAAGCGCTTTGCAAACTTATACATAAACTCATTATCAATCATAACTATATCAAATATAGAACTAGAGCAAACTAAGAACATAATAAATATAGACATAATGCAATTAGAACAAAGTACTAGAGAAAGACATGAAATAATACCAATCTTTATTAACGAAGATCCGAATCTAGAACGTAGTGCTCTACTTCTCTAGTTCCTATCTAATCAATCCTCTAAACTTGAAGGATTAGGGAGTAGCTAATTCTAATTCTCTGTGGGAGAGAAGTCTAAAGCCTTACTTTGATGGCTACCTCTGATAATGATTTCTCCTCTACTCTTCTCTCCCCCAGGGGTGGAGAGGCCTTGATTATATAGTCCTTTCAAGTGAATTTCGGCCGTCGGATCAAACCGACGTTGATCGCACGGTTTTCCTTGATCCTTTAGGTCGGTGGAGCACGGTCCAAGAGTTTGGTTCTGATTGGCCCCGAGGCCTGGGCGGGCGCCCAAGGGGGGAGGGCGGGCGCCCTGCCCCCGAGCCCATCCGGTCTCCCGTTCGTTCCCGTGGCTTCTGGACTCTTCTACATTAAGGAAAATTGTGCGGCACGTAATTATCTCGTTGTAAACATGACATGTGGTCCTTCTCTCGATATTTTCTGATAACCCCCTGCAGAAATAGACAAACACCAAAGCTCGTGGAATTCTATCAGATAAAACCCTAATTCTAGATGTTTGGTGCATATTGATCCTTTTCCATGTTTAGTTGATGGTTAAATTTAGTACTTAAGGACCGTCAACATGGACTATATAAGCAGACCCCCTGTGTCGACGAAAGCTGGTCAGCAGTCTACCTTGGGGTATACCACGGTAGTAGTTTATCGGTAGACGGTGCGCAAACTACGAACTCGATGGTGACGCAAGACTCGGACAAGCTTTTTATCCAGGTTCGGCCGCCGAGTTGGCGTAATACCTATGTCCTGCGTCTGGTTGTATTGATTTGTGTTGAGAGAATCGTATGTATGACTTGTCCTCTAGGGGACCCCTGCCCCTCCTTATATATCCTGAAGGGACAGAGTTACAAGCAAAGTATCCTATTTGGTACAATATCTTGTAGCCTTGCGGTGCACGCCGACCAGTCGTGCGCCGCACGTCTTCATCTTGTGGGCCGAGCCACCTCTGACGGTGCGGCCCATATAGGCCCACGAGGGTATAGGGGTTTATACCCCCACAGCTAGTCCCCGAGCACCATGTATTGTGATGTAACACGACGTCTTGAGCTTCTTCGATTAGTGAGGCTTGACGTCTTCAATAAGCAGGAAAGTCGCCCAAACAGTTGCAACGGTATTTTGACCAACTCAAAAAACAGTTGATCAACATTGACATCGAAGAAGCAGGTTGTTCGAAGAATGCATGGTGCTCTTAATTAAAAAAGATTTCTTTCCTGGTGAAGTGTGCCCACTTTACTTTTCTGAAAAGTATAGACCTCAAAATAGCAAGCATATTCACCGCAAGGTGAAGTGTGCCCACTTAGTCCCCGAGCCTGGTAGTAGGTGACGTAGGCACGTGGTGCTTGGATCAAAAGAAAAGTCCTCAAAGAAATTCTGAAACTGAGATGCATCGCCAGATGCATCGTACCGATGTAGTCCCCGAGCTTGCTGGAAGACGAAGTATGAGCCTTGTAGCAAGGTCTAAAAATTGAATTTACCAGTCCTCGAGCATATCATGCTCGTCTGCAATTGAATAGACTAATCGACCAGTCCCCGAGCATATAACGCTCGGTGGTCGGTACAGTCCCCGAATTCTCAAATTGGTGGGCTGGTCGACCAGTCCCCGAGCGTATAGTGCTCGGTGGTCGGTGCAGTCCCCAAGTTCTTAAATTGGTGAGCTGGTCGACCAGTCCCCGAGCGTATAGTGCTCGGTGGTCGGCACAGTCCCCGAGCACGGCGTAGGGACCGGTGGACAAGTCCCCGAGCGTGGTTGGGAACGTAAACGTGCTCGGTGGTCGGCACAGTCTTCGAGCACAGCATAGAGAGTAGTCGACAAGTCCCCGAGCGTGGTTGGGAACGTAAACGTGCTCGGTGGTCAGAGCAGTCCCCGGGCACAGCGTAGGGAATAGTCGACAAGTCCCCGAGCGTGGTTGGGAACGTAAACGTGCTCGGTGGTCGGAGCAGTCCCCGGGCACAGCGTAGGGAATAGTCGACGAGTCCCCGAGCGTAGCTTGTCGACTGGGCCAAACCCCTGAAAAATAAATATAAAGAATAGGTAGTACATGATGTATAAATAAACTTTAGATAAAAATCAGTACTGAGATAAGTTTTAGATTTTTTGTTATAAAATTAGCACAAGTAGTTAATTCATCCTAGAGCTTGTACCAGCTCTGGTCTAGCCAACAATCAGCATGAGGTGCGGAACCTAGACACGCGTGGGATTGCCAGCCTCGCCAGAGAGCTACTGCCGACCACCCGGAACGCAGAGGGCGGATCTCGTGCACGTGTAGGGAGGAGTCGGAGACAGTACCGGCTCTGGAAAGCTCGTGTAGGAGAAAAAACTAGTGTGGCTAAGTTGTTTTTGAAGGATAATAAAAAATATTATGCCAAAAATAAATAAGATATTAGAAGTGTACTTATCTTTGGATGAAAGTCTGGTCGGTGACGACAAAATTGTCTAGCCCTCGAGCTTTTGGACTTGTTATCGTGACGGTGGTCGCGGTTGTCGTAGCGCCGTTCTTCGCGGCGATTATTATTGCGACTCGTGGTCAGAGCAAGTAGGCCAAACAACTTGGTTGATAGGCTGAGCAGGTCGGTGTCGTCGATCTGCCTCCCTTTGTAGCAGAGAAGCGGCGACGCGTTGTCGGCGTGGTCGGAGACGCTGCTGGTGTGGTCGAAACCGTAGCCAGCGTGGTTGAAGCCGCCGCCGACGTCGATGAAGAAGTGGTTGGCGCAGATCGGATCAACACCTCCTCCGTGGTCATGGCGGTGAAGTTGTTGAAGCTGACGGTGAATGTGAAGTCGCCCGCCATGACCGCGAAGTCGGGGATGATGGCCATCTTGTTCGTCGGGAGAGCTGTACGCACACCCCCTACCTGGCGCGCCACTGTCGACGAAAGCAGGTCGGCAGTCTACCTTGGGGTATACCCACGGTAGTAGTTTATCGGTAGACGGT